>NW_025793322.1:0-40220 GCF_021613505.1 Equus quagga | reverse complement strand
CATCCCCTTAAATCCTGTTCTTGAGAGAAAACTGTCCGTAAAGCAAGCCTCATCTCAGATACTAGGGAATAGTGTACCCGAGTGGGGTGGGGAGCTGGTGATTAAAAAAAGTTTAAAAATAAGTGCAACCGGGGGCTGGCCCCGTGGCCGAGTGGTTAGGTTCGCGCGCTCCGCTGCAGGCGGCCCAGTGTTTCGTTGGTTCGAATCCTGGGCGCGGACATGGCACTGCTCATCAGACCACGCTGAGGCAGCGTCCCACATGCCGCAACTAGAAGAACCCACAACGAAGAATACACAACTATGTACCGGGGGGCGTTGGGGAGAAAAAGGAAAAAATAAAATCTTTAAAAAAAAAAAAAATAAGTGCAACCGAAGAATGAACAGCAGAGAGTTTGTGCCATCCTTAAGCATCGTCTAGGAATGGACTCCAGCCTGTTCATCACTCATAGGCAGATAATAGATAATAGACAGATAGATAGATAGATAGATAGCAGGCTATTTTAAGGTTCTAATTTAATGCGTAACACGAGTGAGAGCAATGGTTGAAAGTTGGTAGGGAAATTTGCTCAGTCAGATATTCTTTTTCATTTTGAAGTCGGTAACACTCGGTGAACTAGAACTTCATGTGTCCTTGGGAACCGTGCCTCCTTCGCCCGTGATACTTGGCTCTCCTTCAGTGCTTTGTCAACGTCAGTTCACTGTCAGTCCTGAAGTGGTGTGAGTTTTCCTACTGCAGAAGTGGGTTCGTAAAGCAAATGGCTGACATTTCCCTGAAAGAAAAAGTTTCAAATAAGAATGCACTATCACGCTAGATTTAATTTAATGCACAGCTCCAAATACTGAACACTTGCGATTTTTCCCCCCTCAGACAGGAGCTTGCTAGACGCATGGGTGTGACTGAAGCCAGGGTGCAGGTGAGTAAACCTGAACAAAGCAGCTCGGCAGGGCAGCCCTTCTAAAACCTGCTTCTGTCCTACACGGTCTCACGTTTGTGTGTTTTTGTTGCCTCTTCCGTGTTTGGGAAATGAGTTTTGAACTTTGGGGTCCTGGTGGGTGGAAAACGGGGTAAGTAAACAGCAGCTTTTGGAAACTGCCCGTCACCAGAAGGAACATGATTTCCTAAAGGAGAAAAAAAAATGGTCATTGGTACACTGTTCCTTATATACAAAGATAGATGTGTATGTATAGCTCAACTCCTTTTGACACGGGTATCCTTTAGGTAACACTTGTGTGTGGAGTCACATTGGGGTTAAGTCTGAAGTGGAAATTGCTCAGATGAACGCACCAAGAAGTTCCATTATACTAAATTACTTAAAACCAAGCATAAGCTCTTTATGTAAGGAGTGAATTTATAAGTATCTAGGCATTGAAGAGGGGGCGTAATTCACACATAGAACACAGCAGAGGAGCAGCTGATGTGTGTTTGGTTTGGCCGAGACCGGTGGGGAGGGTATAGCATGAGTCCAAGCGCCTGGTCCTCCTGCCGTTGTTTTGAAGTGTTTGGCAGAGTGGTGTAGAGAATGGCGGCCCTAAATTTTAATCTTCTGGAATTCTTTGATATGTGAGCCTGCAAACACTGCTAACATAGTAGGTTGTGCATCGTGGCGGGGATGGGAGGGGGTGTTGCAACCTTGTAACTATGTCCAAAAGATGAAACAAAGGAAAGTACAACAATTTCAAAGTTCCACCGACCTAAGAAAGGTGGAAGCGCCAGGCACGAATTAGAGAGTCGAACCTATGCCTTGGGGACCTCACACACGTTCAAATTTTTGAGACTCCAAGTGCATTGGTGAATATTCTCTGGAGGAATGTCTAACACCTAAGAGGTGTGTCCTTCCTTCCTGTGGCGCTGTCGTGAAGCGGTGGGTTGTGTGGAACTTGGTGGTGGGGGTGGGGGGGGGATGGCTCTTAGTTCAGGCTGGATGCTCACCTGTGGGAATTTGAAATGCTTTTTCTTTGCTCAGTCAGTGATGACTAATTTATGGGTCAATGGATCAAGAGGTGATGTTTTGAGATCGTAGGAAAGTCTAAGTTGTGTCAAAGGATAATTTGGAAGTGAAAAAAAGAAGAAGGAGAAAAGACAGAAAGAGAGGAAAAGAAAAATCAGGCTGGGTTTATTAGCTTTGCTGCAGAGACCGTGTGTGAGGGCAGTGACGGAAACGGGCCGCAGACCTAGTGCCGGGGTGTCTGAGAAGCAGCCCAACAAAGCAGGCCGCTGAGCGCTGGCGTCCTGAGGCCGAGGGCTGGGCTCACAGTCGGGTCTGGCCGGGGCCGGGAGGACCAGGCCTCTGCTTTCGCAAGCAGGCAGAGCAAGCTCAGAGGAAAAGAAAAACTTCAGTTTTCGTGCGTGGACTTCCTCCCTGCATGGGTTTGCGCAGTGCTCCCTCAGTGGGGTTCTGCAGGGACGAGGAGCCACAAGAAACAACTAAGGAAAGAGAGAGGATGTTCTCACCTGTTTCCAAACTCTACAGCATGAATTTCCCAAAGACGTTTTCCCCTGGTTTCACTGAGCCCTGACGGGTAAGCAGCACCGTCTAGGTTTGAGGCGTCCAGCACGGTACTTTGACTTACCCATATTGTGAAGTGATCACCACAGTCAGTTTGATTAACCTCCATCATCGCTCACATAGTTACAAACCAAAAGAGAAAAAATTGTTTTTCTCCTTGTGGTGAGAACTCTTAGGATTTACTCTCAGCAACTTTCAGAGATACCGTAGAGCAGTGGTAACTGTGGTAGAGCAGTGGTAACAGTGCTCGTCACGTCGTGCATCACAGCCCCAGTACTCATTTACCTGCTCACTGGAGGTTTGTACCTTTTGACCACTTTCGTCCAATTCCCACCCCCCCAGCCCCTGCTTCGGGTAAGCAGAAATCTGGTCTTTTTCTGCAAGTTTGGTTTTTTGTTGTTAGATCCCACATAAAAGTGAGATCATACAGCATTTGTCTGAAGAAAATGTTAATGGAGGTTCCCCCTTAGTCTGCAATTAACAGTAAGAGTCGTTCTAGGAAACCGGTATTTTAAATATGCAGCTAGTATCAGCCTTTACCTCAGTGAGCCCGATTTGCATTTTGGTTGTGTTTATGCAGGTTTGACCGCTGGTATGCTGGGATCCCTCAAAGTGAGCCCTATCACAGTGGCTTTTTAGACTACGTATTCACACAGAAGGACCCAAACACTACGGTGGGAGAGTGAAAATAAGGCAACAGGCAGAGAGAGGAGGATGCAGCCTGGGACTGTCCCAAAATAGTAAACACAACGTGATTGAGCCGACTAGGATGCTGAGGGGACATTGTAGTCTAAAGGGCAGTTTTATTTTTAGTTGTTTGGATATTTTGTGACCCCCTCACCCACACGGTTGTCGACTCTCTTCCCCAACCGCTGGTTCCATCTTCTTGCCTTAAGCATAAGGGAGGAGAAGGGGACCTCCTGGGTGAGCGGCACGGCCTAGGTTGAGTGGCATGCCGGGCATCAGCGGCCCCCTCCCAGGGTCCTGGAGCAGTGGGCTGACCTGGTCCCGAGCCCAGGAAGGTTTGGAGGGTGGACCAGGTCGGAGCTCGCAGAATTGACAACGGTGACAGCGGTATGCCTCTTTCCCTCCAAACTCTTGGCTAGGCAAGGATTTTAAGAGAGTTAGTCAACTTGGTAAATTTGGGACTTTAGTAAAGTCGGCCCGAATTTAGTGAGTCTAAGCATTCATTTCCCCTAAAGTCTAAAAAGTTAAAGCAGTGTCCATGGCTTCAGCTATACTCGTGTCCCAGCAAGCCCGGCCACAAACTCCCTGGGCCCCCTCTGACCGAGCCTCGCTCGCAATGCCATCTTTTTAACTACCAAGAGGTTGCAGAGGATGAATGGCCCTTTAGTCATCCCTGAAGGAAAGCTTTGGTTTAAAAATCCCACACACCCCCTTTGATTATTTCCTGTACACTGAAGATGGGCTTTTCAACATGGAGGCTGTTCCCCTCAGGATGACTTGAAAAGACACCCACTTCTTACCATACTGTGCTTCCCCAAGATCACTGTGACACTTGCCTAGTGAGGAGGGGTTAGTGGCAGCTGGACAGCTGAGGGTCAGCTGTCAGGACACAGACGTACCAAGCATAGCAATCACAGCAGGGACACGGTGCAATTCCTCAGCCACACCTGCGTCCGAGAGTGGGGAAAATAACATTAAAGGTGGGAGGAGAGAGACACAGCAATCTGCCAAGCCGGAGCCTGGCACGTGGCCAGTGCTCACCGACGGCGAGCTGGGGCGGGGGGCCATGGTGGCAACTTTCCTAAGATATTTTCGCAAGAAGGAAACAGCTTCTCCTGACGCAGTTTAAAATCTTAAGGGCATAGAGAGTTGCCTGCTGTGTTTTTTCATGACATTAAACGCTCAACGTACTAAACCAATCCCTTTTTCCCTCTGTTTGAAGGTTTGGTTTAAGAATAGGAGGGCCAAGTGGAGGAGATGGCAGAGGGCGTTGATGTTCAGAGTCATGCCCCCCGTGGTCCCGGGCCCCCCCGTCGTCACTGGCTCGGGCAGACCCAGAAGTACCATCCTGATTCGGACTCCGGATTGCATGCGGATGCTTTTGCAGCCGCTGCCGCCGGGGCTGCCTCTGCCGCCGGGGTCTCCCTTTCCTCCTGTGTTCTTGCCGCCTCCGCCCTGGCTTCTTCCACCTTTCCTTCCCTGTGGCTGCTGTCCTGTGGCATGGCCTGCTCCCTTACCACCAGGGGGCCTTTTGTAGCCCACATTTTCTAAAGAATGGTCTCTGTGACAGTTTTTTCAAAGTTCTTTTGAGCCAAGTTCGAATTCTGCATCCCTCACCATCAAGAGCAGTTCACCAAATGCCTGCTAAATGTGTTAAATAAAAGTACACAGTCATTGACCCTCTCTTATAGGGCACGTGTTTGTATTTTCAATAAAGTTGTGAATTCTCTGCAAATTTGTCTTGTGTGTTACATGGGGTTAGTGAGTTTGATGGAAATTGCGAAGAAGATGCCGTTCAGACCGACGGCCAAGGAGGCTTCCTTTCATGCAGGAGTATCTCTGAGTCACCATCGGCAGGCCACGCACATCTCAGAAGTTTCCCAAGTGCCCGTGGCAGGCTCACACAGACCCACCTCTTCTCTGCCACCCTCTCCCCCAACACCCCATCGTCCCCCGACCCTGCCCCGTTGGGACCATACAGATGTGTCAGATGGAGTGGCATGAGTCCCTGATGAGAGAACAGTGCGTTTCAAGGCAGGCCTGAGCCCCATTCTCGCTGAGGAGCTCAGGCACAACGGAGGACTCTACGGGAAGCTTCCTAAGAGGCTCGTCCCGGGGCTTTAGGGAGAAGTGGGAGCCAGGCCTTCACCTGGTGCTCTCCAAGTTCTGTTCGCCACCTTCCCTTTTGTGGAGGGGACACGGGGATAGAAAACTATAATTAGTGTTCGGGTGGTGAACATGATGTAATGTACACAGAACTCGAAATATGATGTACAGCCAAAAAAAAGAAAAATTGACAAAAAAGAAAGAAACCATTCTAGCAGGAGGGTCCTGCTTCTTCCAAGGCGACGCAGGGGGAGACTCCCTCAAGGCCAGAGCAAGGCTCTTCTCCCGCCCCCTTGCCCTCCTCCACCCCCCACAAGTAGAGAGCGCATTATAGCTTCCTCCTCAGCTCAGAGCTGAGATCACGCCTTCAAGTGTGTTTTGTCCCCTCCGCCATCCTTGAGAGAACCCTGGTTCCAGCTAATTCTACAGCGAAACGTGCCACGGTCGGGGAAAATCACCTTTCGACCCTTGTGTTCTATGGCTGGACTAACAATAAAATTGACACAAGACCAGATTAACAGGAGAAAAACCCAGTTTAATAGCACGTTTTGGAGATCATAGAGAAATGGTGCTCAGAGAGTGCACGTGGCAGGCAGCATATATATCTTTTACACAAAGAAACAATAAATTTGTGAGGAATGACACGACAAAGAAACTCAGATTTGAGGTACGTAATTCGTGACGCATTGAAGCAGAGTTGAGGCTTGAGGGAGTAAATTAGCAAGGTTTGTCTCTGCAGGCTCCCGGGATCAGGATGCAGGGAGAGCACCCTTCACAGGGGAGATGGATTTCCTGCTTTCAGGGGGGAACAGAGACAGGAGGGTCAGAATGCCCTTGTTGCTTCTCAAGTAACTTTAATTCAAAATAACCAGTATGCTATTGTGGGATATTTTGGGGTAAGGTGGCCTGCCCTGGGCCCCAACAGTTCCCTCCTCTGAAACTTCCCTGGAAGTTTCCCATATTAAAAATCGAGTTGGTAGATTGTTCCATTATTTCACGGAATTAAACTTTTAGTCTTCAAAATAGATCGGTTCAGTTGAACAGTTGGGTCTCATTGCAGGAGACCACGATGCAGGTGGGCTCCCAGAGTTAGGGCTGGGACATGCATGCAGGCTGTCAGTTCTTTCTTTTGGCTCTCTTTGGGAATGACTCTGGATCTTGGGAAGGTAGTAACCTCTGAGGACGCCTCTTGGGTCCGTAGAGTTGTTTAATACTGGCAGAAACATTTACTGTTTGTCTCACTTAAAAACCCAACAAGATATTTAAAAGGATTTTTTTAGCAGCTGTGTGGTCAAAAATTGGCCAAACTAAACCCTGATGTTCAGAGCCTGATAGGAATTTTTTATAGGCCTTCTTTGCTCAATTAGAATAAAACTATGTACCCAGAGGAAAGAAGCAAACTAGGAATAATGTAACCGGACCGGTAGATCAACCTGTGATGTCATTTAAGTTACAGCCCAGTTTCTGAGGAATTGAGAGCCCACTGTCCTTACCTTACAAGTCCTTGCAAAGCTGAAAGTGCATCTCTACAGGCAGGTCAGATTCAACCCATTCCCTTTCACCAATCCCAAAACCCTCCCTATTTGCCTCAAAAGGCTTATAACCTCTCCCAGAACTCTTTAGACCATCCCCAGTTCCTAAGACTGAAGGAAAATTTTAAATGGCAATTACCCTGAAACTCCTTTGAAAAAAAGGGAAACTCGCCTTTTTTTCTCTCTGTCCATTAAAGTTGTAAATTTTACCACGTCTTTAAAATGTAAACACCCCAAAAGATAACAGCCCACGGTTGCCTGAGACTAAACCTGGCTAGCTCAATCAATGAAGCCCAAGGTTTAAGGAAAAAAACCGAGGGAAAATGTTTTGTTTTAAATGCAGGCTACCAGAGAGGCTCTTTTGCTGCAAATCTAACTCACACCCTCCTTGTCTAAGGCAAATATAAATCTTAAAAGTCTTCCCCACAAATATTTAAAAATAAAAAACTTGGGGCCGGCCCAGTGGCAAAGTGGTTAAGTTCGCGTGCTCCGCTTCAGCAGCCCGGGGTTCTCAGGTTTGGATCCCGGGTGCAGACATAGCACCGCTCGTCAAGCCAAGCTGTGGCGAGATCCCACATAAAAAGAGGGAGATTGGCACAGAATGTTAGCTCAGAGACAATCTTCCTCAAGCAAAAAGAAGAAGATTGACAACAGATGTTAGCTCGGGGCCAGTCTTCCTCACAAAAAACAAAAAGACAAAAAAACAAAAGACGTTTAAGCAGGTAATCTTAACTTGTTCCATCTGCTAGAGACATAATTATTTATAAATTAGTGAGTTTTGTATTGTACCTGATTCATGGCTGAAATTTTTTTTTTAAAGATTTTATCTTTTTTTCTTTTTCTCCCCAAAGCCCCCCGGTACATAGTTGTATATTCTTTGTTGTGGATCCTTCTAGCTGTGGCATGTGGGACGCCGCCTCAGCATGGTTTGATGAGCAGTGCCATGTCCGCGCCCAGCTCAGGATTCGAACCAACGAAACCCTGGGCCGCCTGCAGCGGAGCGCGTGAACTTAACCACTCGGCCACACGGCCAGCCCCTCTCTCTTTCTAACAGGGACAGAAAATCTAATTTTAATTTTAGACTAGTTTACTTTTGATATTAAAACTTATTTACTCAATTAAATTCATTCCAATCTTAGCCAGCCCTGGCCACACATAAAATCCCTTTCCAACTTTTTTTTTTTATAAACCTTCTATAACATTTTTATGTGCATTTTAGTTTATCCCTTGTTCTTTTATCATTATTATTATTCAGAAATAACCAGCTTTATTCTGGGACAAAATTATTCTTTTCTCAACAAAAATGCATCTCCATTCCTCACACCTTTTTTTTTTACCAGAAACATACAACTTAGTTTCTTTGTGTACAGAGGTTTTTCTTTATTATTTATAGTAGCTTTAATTACATATATTAATTAGAATTATTAACCCTTAGAAACTTTAATTTCTAGTGAAAACTAAGAAGTAAGCAGTTGCTTCTTGACCAGTGAGAATATTCTCCTTGGTCTCCACCATATGGAAGGGGCATTTACCAGAGTGCACATTGGTGGCCAGTCAAATAGCCTGGGGTTCCGAGCTATCTCTCTGTCTGGCTGTGCCAAGCTCTCCGGAGAGTTTGTCATAAAGGGCCCAGTCCATAAGGGCCTTTGTCGTCTCAACCTTCGTTGCCTGATAGTGCTGGGAAAATCCCATTCCAGTAGCACCTGCCTGGTGTCACAGATTAGCAGGTCTCCGACTGGAGGCGTCCCACACTTTCGTGGGAGATCGGAGACGCTATTTTCACTACACCATCCTTACCGCCTGTGCAACGAAGGTCTTTCCTTTCTCTGACTAGTTCTGGGAGTGAACTTTTGGGTCATGGGGGCTGCATCATCTGCGCCCTCTCCAGGGACGCCTCTTGTGTCCATGGTAAAGACTTATTCTGAGCCTGGAAAGTTACCTCTGGGTCTTTCCTTAAAAAGGCTTATTGGGTTGAGTTACTGTTGGAATAAATATACAACTGGAGATCCTACTTGTCAAAGGCCAGACAACAGATCTTTTGAAGTGGAAAAACTTCTATATTTGAAAAATATTTTAGAGAGCTCTCATAACAAGCAGCTGCCTTATTTGTATTTGTGGGAAGATCAAATTGAAAAGAAAACCCCCCAAAATATAATGGCTAGCCTTAAGGAATCTCTTAATAAATTGAAAGAACAGAAGTCAGACTTAGAGCAAAGATTAATAAGCAAATTCAGGGGCCGGCCGGTGGCGCAGTGGTTAAGTTCGCATGTTCCGCTTCGGCGGCCTGGGGTTCCCTGGTTCAGATCCTGGGAGTGGACATGGCACTGCTTGGCAAGCCATGCTGTGGTGGGCGTCCCACATATGAAGTGAAGGAAGATGGTTGCGGATGCTGGCTCGGGGCCAGTCTTCCTCAGCAAAAAAGAGGAAGACTGGTGGCAGACGATAGCTCAGGGCTAATCTTCCTCAAAAAAAAAAAGAGCAAATTCAATGAAAATTCCCCTTCTCTTCATTCCCATGCTCCCCTATATCCCCAGCTCCCTGTCCCTGATTCCCCAGAAGATCTTTTGGATCTCTGGGCCCCTGGTTCAAACCCTCTCCCCCCAGGACTTAGCTCCTCAGCCAGTTCCCTTAGATCCTAGAATGCCGACTTCTCCAAAGGGCTTTCAGCTGCCTGTTTTAACTTGTCTCTCTAGAAGACTTACAGGGGGCACTCAGGCCTGACCTCCAAGTGAGAGGCATACAGGTTACTTGTGTAAATGCTGAAAGCCAGGAAGTGAATTTAGTAGAGGTGGCCAGGAAAAGCAGAAAGGTTCGCTTTGCTGTCCCTTACAACTCCTCCTGCTTTCCAGGGCTCTGTCATCAGGCTGTGCCAGCTTCAGGGGTTTCTATGCAGTGTCCATTGCGGATGTATCCTGGACCTCCTCCGCAGAGAATTCATGTCCCCTGGACAGCAGCCGATCTATTGAACTATAAAACTCTCCTGCCTCCATTGTCAGAAGATCCTACTAAGTTTAGAGAGGAATTAGAAAGATTAGTGGCGGGGCGGCCCGGTGGCGCAGCGGTTAAGTGCGCTCGTTCCGCTTCTCGTTGGCCCGGGGTTCGGTTTGGATCCCGGGTGCAGACATGCACTGTTTGGCAAAAAGCCATGCTGTGGTAGGCGTTCCACACATAAAGTAGAGGAAGATGGGCACGGATGTTAGCTCAGGGCCAGTCTTCCTCAGAAAAAAGAGGAGGATTGGCAGATGTTAGCTCAGGGCTAATCTTCCTCAAAAAAAAAAGAAAGAAAGAAAGAAAGATTAGTGGCTATTCATAACCCCACCCACAGACATCTTGACTGGCTGCTAAGGGGCGTTCTTCCAGCCCATGATTACACTGTAGTTATCAGACAGGCCAGACGACTCCCTGGAGAAAACACCCCTCACGGCGGCTGGGGGGGGGGGGGGGGGGGGGGGGGGGGTGGGGGGGGTAGGGATTGATGGCCAGACCCTCTCCCAGGAGCCTGCAAATGACCAGGAAGTGGTGCAACTAGAGGCTGATATTCAAGGTTTAATAGGAGCAATTTTAGAGGCGTTTTCTCCCAAAGTTAATTGGTCAAAAATTGAATTATGCCCTCAGAAAAAAGGGGAACATCCAGAAGCCTTTGTTGAACGTTTTACACAAACTTTTCAAAGCCACACTGCATTCAACCCGGAAGCCCCAGAACACAGGAATCTCCTAATTTCTGCTTTAGCTGGAAACTTTCTTCCTGAGACATACAAGAAAGATTCAAAATAGTGTGGTTGGTGGGTCAGGGCAACCATTACATGTAATAATGGTAGCTGCTACACAATTCTTTGAAAATAGCAGGAGAGTAAAAGAAAAAGAGAATTAAAGACAACTCTTCTCGCTTTACAAATGGAATCTTTTGAGAAGCAAAAAGGCAGCTCTGAAAGTAAACTAAAGCCCGCTCAGAGGCCTCCCTATTGACCTCCAGACAGTTGCAGGTATTGCAAGACAGCAGGGCATTGGGAAAGAGAATGTCCTGCTCTTAAGAGAAGGGAAAGTTTAAAAATTATCCTTGCTTGGCCCCAGAACCCCCAGAAGGCTTGTTTTTCTCCTCCTCAGGGGCATTTCTCCCTAAAATGATGGGGTCAGCTGATCCTCAGTCGCACCCCTGAGCCTACCATTAAACTTAAAATAGACGATCAGGAACTGGATTTTTTAGTTGATGCTGGTGTGACTTTCTCTACTATCTGTTGGAAGGATTTATCTCTACCTGTCACCTCTGGTTCTATTCAAGCTGTTGGAGTCTCTGGGCAGCCTATTTCCCTGCCCATATCTCAGCCCACTCCAGTATCTTTAGGCCCCCTTAACACTCATCATGCTTTTCTGCTCTCTGACTGTTCACCAGCAAACCTCTTTGGCAGAGATTTTTTTAATGTAAATTTAATGCCACTATAAATTGTAATAAAAAGGTGTTTTTGTCTCCTTGCCCTCTGACCAAACCCCGAGTCTCCTACTTTCCTTGCTAGAAACTCGTCCTGATTTAAATTCTTCTGAAGAGGATGGATCTTTAAAAGATGTCCCAATTAGTCTCTGGGCTACACATGCAAATGAGGTAGGATTGTTGCTTAGTGCAGAACCCGTGCACATTACTTGGAAAAAGCATAAACGATTTCTATCAGTAGCCCAATACCAGCTCTCCAGAGATGCAGAGTGAGGAACTGAACCCATAATAGACTCCCTTCTGCAACAGCGTGTACTAGTTTTTACTTCCTCACCCTGTAACACGCTAATCTTGCCAGTAAAAAAAGAAGGCCAGTTTGACTCAAATGGGAACCAAATCTATAGATTTGTACAAGACCTCAGAGCCGTAAACTCTTTTGTAATTCCTCAGCATCCTGTAGTCCCTAATCAGATTGTCATCCTAACGTCAATTCCTGCGGATGCAGCCTGGTTGCACCTCTGCTCAGCTTTCTTTTCAATCCCATTGCACCCTGACTCACAGTTTCTTTTCGAATTTACATTTAAAGGGAGACAATTAACACGGACTTGCATACCTCAGGGATATTGTGAGTCCCTCTCGATATTTTCCCAAGTCCTTAAAGCTGACTTGGATTCTGTAGCCTTTACTCAAGGCTCCACTCTTGTTCAATATGCAGATGACCTTCGACTCTGTAATCAAACTGAGCAGGGAGCCCTTACAGACCCCTCATTCTCCTGAAGGCACTCGCTGAACGAGGCCATAAAGCTTCCAGATCTAAACTTCAGTGGGTGCGAGCTACTATTACCTACCTAGGGCATGAGATCTCAAGACATTCAAAAGCTCACTCCCAAACGCCTTGAGTCAATTTTGTCCATCCCTCTCCCCAAAAAGAAAACACAGTTACATAAATTTCTAGGGGCAGCTGGTTACTGCCGCCGATGGATTCGTAATTTTGCAGCCCTTGCTAAACCTCTCTGTATGCTCTTCTCCCAGATATCACTCCAGAGCCTATTTCCTGGCCATCAGAGGCATTAACCTCCTTTGAAGCCTTAAAATTAGCTTTGTCCACACCTCCGGTTCTCAGCTTACCTAATTTTGACAAACCTTTTCACCACTACGGTCATGAAAATAATGGAGTTGCTGCAGCCATTCTAGGACAATCTTTTGCCTCTCAAGTATGACCTAGAGCATATTTCTCATGCCAACCAGACCCTGTGGCATCAGGTATACCCCCAAGCTTACGTGTGGTGGCCACAGCTGCCACCTTGATTGACAAAGCCAGTATTTTAGCATTAGGCTGTCCCATTCACCTCTATATTCCCCACGCTGTGTCTGCTATTTTGCAAGTACATAAGACCCAACACTTCTCTACAGGCAACACACCACGTATGAGCAGGCTCTTTTAACCAACACTTCCATCTTACATCTTTGTAACATTTTAAATCCAGCTACTTTTCTGCCCCTCCCTGATGATGGAGAGCCCCACTCCATCCCACATGATTGCCTTGCAACTACAGAAATGGTCTCAATGGTCTCAAAGCCACGAGAGGATCTCTCGGACATCTCTTTAGACAATGTAGACTTGCTTCTGTTTTGTGATGATTTCTGTAAGCGAAATTTCCAGGGAAACATAACCGGTTATGCCATAGTTTCCCCACATGAAACGCTTGAAGCTTATTCTCTGCCCACTGTAAAATCAGCCCAAGCTGCTGAACTCATAGCTCTTACTAGAGCTTGCACATTAGCAAAAGGAAAAACTGCCGCTATTTACACAGACTCCAGATATGCTTTTGGAGTCTGCCATGCTGTTGGCACAATTTGGAAATCCCGTGGATTCTTAACTTCTGCAGGAACTCCTATTGCTAATGGATGCTTAATAGCAGCCTTATTACGAGCTATTCACCTCCCTTGTAAAATTGCCATTGTTCACCGTTCAGCCCATACTAAGGAGAGTGATGCCATATCTTTAGGAAATGACAGGGCTGGCAGAGCTGCTAAACAGGCAGCTCACAACGGACCCCCTTATCCTTCTTCCACCCAATTTTTAAACCTGCCTTTAATCCCTGACTGATATTATTAACTATTAGCAGATGCCCCACAATCTGAAAAAGACAATTGGATACAAAAGGGTGCCAAACAATTATCAGATGGATTATATATTGGGCCAAATGGACTTCCAGTAGCTCCTTTTCTTTTGACTTTTTGGCTTGCACTTATCTCCCACCAAATGGGACATACATGCAAACAGGGGGTAGTTAATGAACTAAAAGACAATTGGTTTTGCCCTGGCATCCATCACATTTCTGGCCAAATTATTACCCAGTGCATTACTTGCAAATCTCACCAAGTTTCTGGGAGAAACCAGCATACCGCAGGAAGTCCTCCCAGGCTCACAGTGCCCTTTGCGGCACTCCAAATGGACTTTATAAATTTGCCCCCAGCTTTAGGCTACTCTCTTGTTTGATTATCATCTGCATGTTCAGTGGATGGACTGAATGCTATCTGACTAGACATACGGATGCCACAGCAGTGGTAAAGAAATTAGTAACTGAAGTTATTCCTCGTTTTGGCATTCCTATATGGATTGAATCAGACCAAGGAACTCATTTTACAGTGGAGATAAACCACTTGCTTGCAAAAACTCTGGGGTACTCCTTAAAATTTCATACCCCGTATCACCCCCAGTCACCAGGGCAAGTGGAATGTAAAAATCTAGACATAAAAAGGACTTTAGGAAATGCCTATCAAGAAACTGGACTTAAACGGTCAGAAGCTCTGCCCTTGGCCCTTATAAAGATTCAAAATACTCCAAATAGGAGACGTGGATTGGCTTCTTTTGAAATAGTTTTTGGATGCCCAATGCCTACTGGCACCTCTAAACCTTCCATTCCTGGATTAAGTGAATATTATGGGAACTTAAGTAAACAATTTATGCTATGAGTAGCTATACACAGAAATTAGCTAGCATACTTGAAGCATATCGTCAGCAGGTAAAAGAGGCGTGGCCTCCACCTTCTGACAAGCCTTGCCGTCCCTTTTGACCAGGAGGTTGGGTGTACATCAAGGTCTTTAGAAGAAAAAGTGCGCTGTCACCTCGCTGGCAAGGACCTTATGACGTCCTACTGACCACATACACTGCTATCAAAATAAAGGAAAAATCTTCCTGGATCCATGAAAGCCACACCAAAATAGACCCAGAACGTCATTCTCAAGACAACTGGGAGACAGTCCCCACAGGCGACCTTAAATTAAAGATTTCCAGGGCAAATTCCCAGGCCCCAGAAGCAGCCAACATCACGAAGTAGATAGCTTTTCCCAAGATGACAGCTTTTCCCAAGATCACGGATCAAGAAACCTCGCTTTCACCTATTTTCTCCCCCTTGCATTTAAAAGCTCCCTACACACACACACGCGTGCACACACACACACACACACACACACAAACTATTAGCAAATATATAGTCTTTCAATCATTTATCAGAAAGCTGACTGGAGAGTGCTGGTCTCTATCTATCCTACTTCCGCCCATAAGTCTCCACTATGGGCTCTTTTCCAACCTGTGTCTTGCTTTTACTAACCCCCTCTTTTTCAACTGGTCGAGCAAAGACCAAACACCCCTTTATGCCAATTTATCAAGCCTCGGCCACACTAACTAATCAATCTGACTGTTGGTTATGTCAACAGCTAGACAGCGCAAAATAACCTGAACTGGTCTTTGTTCCTGCTGAAGTGGACACCGGTGGACTAAGTATGGAAGATGGATGAACGACAGGGTGTGGTAGCCACGACAAGGACAACTTCACTCTGGCTCTTCTGGTGAGTCACTTGGGCCCCAGAAAGACTCTATAGAAGCTCCAGGACTCTCCCTTACCCAGATAAAGACAATATGTGAAAGTTTTTCCCTCTGTGTTGAAAGTAAACATGACACTGGACCTTTCCTGGGTGACATACCAGGACAATATTGTAATCAAGCTCTGTGGTTCGATTCCACAGGTGGCATCTTCAAACCTCTAAGGGGAGTTATAAGTGACTGTAACACTGCTCCCTTTGGCATAAACATCTGCCAAATCACCAAATGCTCTGGATGGCTTATGAGCCACGCATGTACAACTTGGGGAATTGCAGCTGCCCGCATGGTTAAGTTGCTCAGTGCCACAAACTATATATGGGTGGATCAAAACTCTGGACTCACTTGGTCAGGTGACTGGACCAGGCTTTATAGTTGCTGAAATCAGACTGCAGGCCTCTTGTACCAGCTATTCCGCAATCTGTTCTGTTCTCACAGATTGACAGGAGCGCATGGAAAATGGAGATGCTTAGGCACTAACAGTACCAGTGGCATAGGTCATGGAATACTCCAGGCCGTGGGAACTACAGATTCAGTTCTAACCTTGTCTATAAACCACACTGGTCTTTTTATTTTATGTGGCAACAAAGTATATAAAGGATTCCCACCTAATTGATCAGGATGCTGTGGACTTGGATACCTGGCCCCTTCTGTCACCAAATACTCCACCCTAAACGCCGGCCACATTGCAAACCTGGGTTCCTCTGTTCATAAGATTGTGCCACATAAACGTGCCAGTCTGGAAATCATGGAGAATCTGCTTGTGTATCACAACTCCAAGTTCTTTTTAGCATTGAGAGTCTTATTCCCCAGCTTTGGAGATTATGAATTGGAAAAGGCGGTCTTAAATCTCTCCACGGTAATGGAACAAGAGTTCAACACCACCATGTGAGCTTTGAAAATACTCCAGTCAGAGATGAACAGCCTAGCCTCTGTGGCACTCCAAAATCGACGTGCTCTGGATACACTGACTGCCCAGCAAGGAGGAGCCTGTGCAATCATCGGTGAAAAATGTTGCTTTTATGTGAATCAAACTGTGCAAGTGGTATCTAACTTACATCTATTAAAAGAAATGATCAACATTTTCCATCTGATAAATGCAGCTCACACATTTTATTGGACTGACTTATTTCCAGGATTGAGGAACTGGTTTAACGGAGTGTGGGGAAATGTGCTATGGTTTGTTCTTTTCTGCTTGTTTATCCTCATTCTAATCTATGTGCTTTTCTCTCTTTGAAGATTTCTTACCACTCGGCTACTAACTCGATTTTTATCTCCACAATCACCAGCTCAGCTTGTAATGTGTGAAACTTCCAGGAACTTCTTTGGAACTTTGATAGGGATTGCATTGAATCTGTAGATTGCTTTAGGAAGTATGGACATTTTAACTATGTTGATTCTCCCAATCCAAGAGCATGGAATATCTTTGCATTTCTTTGTGTCCTCTTCAATGTATTATAGTGTTCAGTGCACGGGTTTTCACCTCTTTGCCTAAATTTATTCCTAGGTATTTCATTCTTTTTGCCGCAGTTGTAAATGGGACTGTATTCTTAATTTCTCTTTCTTCTACTTCGTTGTTAGTGTGTAGAAACACAACTGATTTTTGTATGTTGATTTTGTATGCTGCAACTTCACCATATTCATTTCTTATTTCTAAAAGTCTTTTGGTGGATTCTTTAGGGTTTTCTATATATAAAATCATGTCATGTGCAAATAGTGACAGTTTCACTTCTCCCTTTCCAATTTGGATGCCTTTTACTTCTTTTTCTTGCATGATTCCTCTGGCTAGGACTTCCAATTACTACATTAAATGAGTGATGAAAGTGGGCATCCTTGTCTGGTTCCTGTTCTAAGAGGGATAGCTTTCAGTTTTTCTCTATTGAGTATGATATCAGCTGTGGGTTTGTCATATATGGACTTTATTACGTTGAGATACTTTCCTCCTGTACTCATTTTATTCAGAGTTGTTATCAAAAACAGATGTTAGATCTTGTCAAATGCTTTCTCTGCATCTATTGAGATGATCATGCGACTTTTATTCTTCATTTTGTTAATGTGGTGTATCACATTGATTGATTTGCAGATGTTGAACTATTCCTGCATCCCTGGAATGAATCCCACTTGAGCATGGTGTATGATATTTTTCATGTATTGTTATATTCGATTTGCTAGTATTTTGTTGACGATTTTTGCATCAGGTTCAACAGTGGCCTGTAATTTTATTTTTTTGTGTTTTCCTTGTCTGGTTTTGGTATCAGGGTAATGAGAACGAGTTAGGAAGCTTCCCCTCCTCTTGAAGTTTTCGGAAGAGTTTGAGAAGGATAGGTATTAAGTCTTCTTTGAATGCTCAGAGGAATTCACCAGGGAAGCCGTTTGGTCCTGGACTTTTCATTTTTGGGAGGTTTTTGATTACTGTTTTGCTCTCCTTACTGGTGATTGTTCTATTCAGATTCTCTGTTTCTTCTTGATTCACTTTTGGGAGGTTGTGTGATTCTAAGAATTTATGCATTTCTTCTAGATTATCTAATTTGTTGGCATATAGCTTTTCATAGTATTCTCTTATAATCTTTTGTTTTTCTGAGGTGTCCATTGTAATTTCTCCTCTTTCACTTCTGGTTTTATTTATTTGAGCCTTCTCTCTTTTTTCTTGGTGAGTGTAGCTAAAGGTTTGTCAGTTTTGTTTATCTTTTCAAAGAACCAGCTCTTCATTTCATTGATTTTTTTCTATTGATTTTTTTAGTCTCTATTTCATTTATTTCTGCTCTGATTTTTATCATTTCCTCTGTACTACTGATTTTGGGCTTTATTTATTCTTCTTTTTCCAGTTCCTTTAGGTGCACTGTTAGATTGTTTGAGGTTTTTCTCGTTTGTTGAGGTAGGCCTGTACTGCTATAAATTTCCCTCTTAGAATCGTTTTTGCTGTATCCCATAAATTTTGGCATGTCATATTTTCATTTGTCTCCAGATATTTTTTATTTCTCCTTTGATTTCTTCATTGACCCAGTCATTGTTCAGTAGCATTTTGTTTAATCTCCGCATATTTATTGCATTTCTGACTTTCTTCCTGTAGTTGATTTCTAGTTTTATACTGTTGTGGTCAGAAAAGATGCTTGGTATTATTTTAATCTTCTTCAATTTATTGAGACTTGTTTTGTGGCCTAATATGTGATCTATCCTGGAGAATATTCCATTTGCATTTGAAAAGAATGCGCATTTGTGGGTTTTTGGGCGGATTCTTCTGTATATATCTACTAAGTCCATCTGGTCTAAGGTATCATTGAAGGGCAGTGTTTCCTTATTGATCTGCTGTTTGGATGCTCTGTCCATTGGTGTAAGTGGAGTGTTAAAGTTCCCTACTATTATTGTGTTACTGTCTATTTCTCCTTTTATGTTTGTTAATAAGTGCTTTATATATTTAGGTGCTCCTATGTTGCGTGGATAAATATTTACAAGTGTTATATCCTCTTGTTGGATTGTTCCCTTTATCTTTATGTAGTGCCCTTCTTTGTCTCTTGTTACAGTTTTTGTTTTAAAGTCTATTTTGTCTGATATAAGTATTGCTACTCCAGCGTTCTTTTCTTTCTCATTTGCATGGAGTATCTTTTTCCAACCCTTCACTTTCAGTTTGTGAGTGTCTTTAGGTCTGAAATGGGTTTCTGGTATGCAGCATATATATGGGTCTTTTTTTTACCCAGTTGGCCAGCCTATGCCTTTTGATTGGAGCATTTAGTCCACTGACATTTAAAGTAGCTGTTGAGAAGAATGTACTTATTGCCATTTTGTTACTTTTTTCTGTATGTTTAAGTAGTTCTCTGTTCCTTTCTTCTTCTCTTGGTTTTCCCTTGTGGTTTGATGGCTTTCTTTAGTATTATGTTTGGGTTCCTTTCCCTTAATTATTTCTGTATTTATCATAGGTTTCTGCTTTGTGATTACCATGAGGTTCATATATAATAACCTGTGTATAGAGAAATCTATATTAAGTTGATGGTCTCTTAAGTTGGGCCTCTTTCTACAAGCTCTACTCTTTTAGTCCCCTTCTCCCACATTTTATGTTTTTGATATCATATCTTACCTCTTTTTTGTGCATATGTATCCATTACCCTCTTATCATGGAAGTAGATGATTTTAGTACTTTTGTCTTTTGACCCTCATCTTAGCTTCATACATGGTTGATCTGCTACTTTTACTCTATACTTGCCTTTGCCAGTGATTTTATTGCTTTTTTAGTTAATTTTCTTATCCCTATTTGCGATTTTTCTTTTTTTAGTCAGGAAGATTGGCCCGGAGCTAACATCCATTGCCAATCTTCCTCTTCTTGCTTGAAGGAAGATTGTTGCTGAGCTAACATCTGTGCCAATCCTCCTCTATTTTATGTGGGATGCCACCACAACGTGGTCTAAGGAACAGTGCTAGGTCCATGCCTGGGATCCAAACCTGCAAACCCAGGGCTGCCAAAGCGGAGTGTGTGAACTTATCCACTATGGCCAATGTTCCAGCCCCTGTGGTCTTTCTTTTCAAGTTAAATTAGTCCCTTTAGCGTTTCTTGTAAGGCCAGTTTCTTGGTGATAAGCTCCTTTAGTTTTTGCTTGTCTGAAAAACTCTCTCTCCTTCCATTCTGAATGATAAACTTGCTGGGTAGAATATTCTTGGCTGTAGGTTTGTTCCTTTCAGCACTTTAACTACACCATGCCACTTGCTTCTAGCCTGTAAGATTTCTGCTTTGAAGTCAGCTGATAGCCTTATGGGCTTTCCTTTGTATGTAACTTGTTGCCTTTTTCTTGCAGCTTTTAGGATTCTCTCTTTATCTTTAATTCTTGGAGGTCCAGCACCTCCACCTTCAGATGTATGGCTGCGAGGGTCTCTCAGATGTCTTTTGTGTTGTGTGAATGTGCTCTGTTGGTATATGAATGTACTTTTCATTGTATCATAGCGGGAGAGTCTGAGGGGAGGGCTCACTCCACCATGATGCTGATGTCGCTCCTCTCTGTGTCTGTTTTTGTGCCAGTAGAATGCTGTTTTGATTACTATAGTTTTGTAGTAAATTTTGAAATCAGGGATTGTGATACCTCCAGCTTTGTTCTTTTTTCCCAGGATTCCTTTCACTATTCAGGATCTTTATTGTTCCATATAACTTTTACATTCTTTGTTCTATTTCTTTGAAAAATGTCATTGGAACTTTGATAGGGATTGCATTGAAACTGTCACTATTTGCAGATGACGTCATTTTATATCTAGAAAACCCAAAAGAATCCACCAAAAGACTTTGAGAAATAATAAATGAATATAGTAAAGTTCCAGGCTACAAAATCAATTTGCAAAAATCAGTTGCGTTTCTATGCAATAACAATGAAATAGCAGAAAGAGAAATTAAGAATACAATCCCATTTACAATTGCACCAAAAAGAATAAGACACCTTGGAATAAATTTTGCCAAACAGGTGAAAGACCTGTACATTGAAAACTATAAAACATTGTTGAAAGAAATTGAAGAGGACACAAACTAATGGAAAAATATTCTAGCTCTTGGATTGGAAGAATTTAAAAGTCATTGTATTGTGCTTTTTCTTTTTGATAATTTTCTTATCCCAATATGTGATCTTTATTTATTTACTTATTTTTGGTGAGGAAGATTGGCCCTGAGCTAACATCTGTTGCCAATCTTCCTCTTTTTGCTTCAAGAAAATTGTTGCTGAGCTAACATCTATGCTAGTCCTCCTCTATTTTATGTGGGATGCCACCACAGCGTGGCCTAAGGAGCAGTGCTTGGTCTGTGCTCAGGATCCAGAGCTGTGAACCCTGGACCTCTGAAGCAGGGTGTATGAACTTGTCCACTACACCACCATTCCAGCCCCTGTGCTCTTTCCTTTTCCCGTTAAATTAGTCCCTTTAGCATATCTCGTAAGGTTAGTTTCTTGGTGATAAACTCCTTCAGTGTTTCCTTGTCTGGAACACTCTCTCTCTCCTTCCATTCTGAATGATAAACTTGCTGGGTAGAGTATGCTTGGCAGTAGACTTTTTCCTTTCAGCACTTTAAATATATCGTGCCACTCCCTTCTAGCCTGTAAAGTTTCTGCTGTGAAGTCAGCTGACAGCCTTATAGGGTTTTCTTTGTATGTAACTTGTTGCCTTTCTCTTGGAGCTTTTAGGATTCTCTATCTTTAATTCTATTTTTACTTGAGTTCATAATAGTTCACATCATTGTGAAATTTCAGTTGTATATTATGTCTTGTCTGTCACCACACAAGTGCTCCCCTTCACCTCCTGTGCCCACCTCCCGCCCCCTTCCCCCCAGTAACAACTGAGCTTTTTCCTTCGTCCATGTGCTTGTTTATATTCCACATAGGAGTGAAATCACCTGGTGTGTGTTTTTCTCAGTCTGGCTTATTTTGCTTAGCATAGGTCCCTCTAGGTCCATCCATGTTGTTGCAAATGGGATTAAATTTTCCCCTTTTTATGACTGAGTAGTATTCCATTGTATATATATATACCACATCTTCTTTATCCAGTCATCGGTCAATGGGCACTTGGATTGTTTCCATGTCTTGGCTATTGTGAATAGGGCTGCAATGATCATAGGGGTACATCTGTTACTTTGGATTGTTGCTTTCAAGTTCTTTGGATAAATACCCAGTAGTGGGATAGCTGTGTTGTATGGTAGTTCTATTTTTAGGTTTTTGAGGAATCTCCATACTGTTTTCCATAGTGGCTGCACCAGTTTGCATTCCCACCAGCAGTGTATGAGGGTTCCTTTTTCTCCACAACCTCTCCAACATTAGCTATTTTTTGTTTTGTTTATTTTAGCCATTCTAACGGGTGTAAGGTGAGATCTTAGTGGAGTTTTGATTTGCATTTCCCTGATGATCAGTGATGATGAGCATCTTTTCATGTGCCTCTTGGCCATCTATATATCGTCTTTGGAGAAATATCTGTTCATGTCCCCTGCCCAATTTTTGATCGGGTTGTTTGAGTTTTTGTTGTTGAGTTGTGTGAGTTCTTTACATATTATGGAGATTAACCTTTTGTCAGATATATGATTTGCAAATATTTTTTCCCCATTGGTGGCTTGTTTTTTTGTTTCAATCTTGTTTTCCCTTGTGGAAGCTCTTTAGTCTGATGAAGTCCCATTTCTTTATTCTTTCCATCGTTTCCCTTGTCTGAGAAGACATGGTGTCTGAAAAGATCCTTTTAAGACGGATGTCAAAGAGTGTACTGCCTATATTTTCTTCTAGAAGTCTTGTGGTTTCAGGTCTTACCTTTAAGTCTTTGATCCATTTTGAGTTTATTTTTGTGAATGACATGAAAGAATGGTCGATTATCATTCTTTTGCATGTGGCTGTCCAGTTTTCCCAACACCATTTATTGAAGAGACGGTCTTTTCTCCATTGTATGTTCTTGGCACCATTGCTGAAGATTGTCCGTATACGTGCGGTTTCATTTCTGGGCTTTCAGTTCTGTTCCATTGATCTATGTGTCTGTTTTTGTGCCAGTACCATGCTGATTTGATCACTATGGCTTTGTAGTGCATTTTGAAGCCAGAGATTGTGATGCCTCCAGCTCTTTGTTTCATTGATCCTTTCTAGCGCTATTTTTGTTTCAATAGCATTGATTTCTGCTCTGATTTTTATTATTTCTCTCCTACTCACTTTTGGCTTTGTTTGTTATTCTTTTTCTAATTCAATTAGGTGTAGTTTGAGATTGCTTATTTGGGATTTTTCTTGTTTGTTAAGCTGAGCCTGTATTGCGATGAATTCCCCTCTTAATACAGCTTTTGCTGCATCCCATATGAGTTACTATGGTATGATTTCATTTTTATTTGTCTCCAGGTATTTTTTGATTTCTCCTTTAATTTCTTCAATCATCCATTGCTTGTTCAATAGCATGATTTTTAGTCTCCACATCTTCCTCCCTTTCTCAGCATTTTTCTTGTAGTTAATTTCTAGCTTTATAGCATTGTGATCGGGAAAATGCTTGTTATTATTTCAATCTTCTTGAATTTATTGAGGCTTGCCTTGTTTCCCAACATATGGTCTATGCTTGAGAATGTTCCATGTGCACTTGCGAAGAATGCGTATTCTGCTGTCTTTGGATGGAGGGTTCTATCTATGTCTATTAAGTCCATCTGGTTTAGTTTTTCCACTGTTTCCTTGTTGGTTATCTGTCTGTATGATCTATCCATTGATATGAGTGGAGTGTTGAGGTCCCCTACTATTATTGTGTTATTATGAACATCTTCATTTAGGTTTGTTAATAGTTGCTTTCTGTACTTTAGTGCTCCTGTGTTTGGTGCATAGATATTTATAAGCATTATTTCTTCTTGAGAGAGTGTCCCTTTGATCATTATATACTGCCTCTCTTTGTCTCTCTTTACCTGTTTTATCTTGCAGTCTACTGTGTCTGATATAAGTCTTGCGACACCTGCTTTCTTTTGTTTGCCGTTAGCTTGGAGTATCATCTTCCATCCCTTCACTCTGAGCCTGTGTTTGTCATTGGAGCTGAGATGTTTTTGCTGGAGGCAGCATATTGTTGGGTCTTGTTCTTCAATTCATCTCACCACTCTGTGCGTTTTTATTGGAGAATTCCATCCATTTACTTTTAGGGTGATTATCAATATATGAGGGCTTAATGCTGCCATTTTAGCATTCATTTTCCGCTTCCCCTGCATTTCCTTTGTTTCTCGTGCTGTGTATTTTTATCTACCAGTCGAGTTATGTAGTTTTTTATGTTGTGTCTCTTTGTTTTCTCCTTATTTATTATTTGTGTCTCTGTGCTGCTTTCTTGTTTGGTGGTTACCATGACATTTGTATTCAAAATCTCATGGATAAGATTGTCCCTTTTCTGATGGCCTCTTATTTCCTTAGACTAAAGTGATTCAGTCCTTTTCATCTTCCCCTCCTAAGCCATTTTTCTCACATCTTATTCCATCTTGTGTTATGAGTTTGTGGTTACAATGACAAGATTATCTTTGTTTTTGGTGTTTTCCTTCCCTTTGTCTTCAATGCCACACCTGAGTATTTGCTATCCTGCTCTGATTCTGTCTACCTATTTATCTCCTTACTCTGTGCTTTGTAACCCCCTCCTCCCTTTTCTTTCAGGTATGAGGGCCTTCTTGAGGATTTCTTGTAGGGCGGACATCTCACGGCTACAAACTCCCTTAACTTATGTTTGTCTGGGAAAGTTTTTATTTCTCCATCCTATCTGAAGGATATGTTCACTGGAGAGAGTATTCTTGGATGAAAGCTTTTGACCTTCAAAGATTTGAATATATCATTCCATTCTCTCCCAGCCTGGAAGGTTTCTGCAGAGAAATCCACTGAAAGCCTGATAGGGGTTCCTTTGTAGGCTGTTTTCTTCTGCCTTGCTGCCCGTAGTATTCTTTCTTTGTCATTCACTGTTGCCAGTGTTACTACTATATGCCTTGTAGTAGGTCTTTTTACATTGACATATTTAGGAGATTTGCTAGCTTCTTCCACATGGATTTCCATCTCCTTCCCTAGGTTTGGGAAGTTCTCTGCTATTATTTCTTTGAGCAAGGTTTCTGCTCCATTCTTCTCTTCTCCCTCTACAATACCTGTAATTCTTATGTTGCATTTCCTAATTGAGTCGGATATTTCTTGGAGACTTTCTTCATTTCTTTTTACTCTTAAATCTCTCTCCTCCTCTATCTGGAGCATTTCAACATGTCTATCTTTCATTATGCTGATATGCTCCTCCATGATGTCCACTCAAGCATTCAGGGAATCCATATTTTGTTTTATTTCTTCCATTGTGTCTTTCATCTCTAATCTTTCTGATAGATTCTTCTTTATAGATTCAATCTCTTTTGTGAAGTAGCTCCTGAACTCGATTTGTTTCTTTACATTCTGTTTTAACTCATTGAGTTTTTTGATGATAGCTATTTTGAATTGTTTGTCATTTTGATTACATATTTCTGTGTCCTCAGGACTTATTTCTGGGTACTTGTCATTTTCTCTCTGGTCTGGATATCCAGTATAATGTTGGTATTGCCAGAGGGAGTCACTCTGTTTTTTCACATCTGGGTGTTATTTGGTTGCAGTTACCATCTATCACCACTGGGTGGGGGTCAAGAACCACATAGTCTGAGCCCTCTGCCTTCAGCCAAGATTCCAGGTGCTAGAGCCACACAGGGTGGGTGAAGGGAAGGGTACTTCCTCCTGCATGTTCTCGGGGTTTGCTCGCTCAGCTCTTGCTATCTGCTCTCCTGGGGTGTTGGCTTGATAAGGTCACACCCCATGCAAGCTTTTGCCCTGGTAGAGGGCTTCACTCTAGGCTTCAAGGATCCTTGGAGATCCTTGATGTTCCTGTGATCGAATGCCCCCCTCCATTCCTTCCCTCTCAGAGGCTGCCCACAGTCCCAGATCACAGTCTCTAGGGGAGGAAGCAATGTTTTCTCTTACCCTGTTCCACCTCCTCTGAGGAGGCATTCCAGCCTCTTGACCCTCCATCGTATGGCTGCATGGGTTTCTCTGATGTTTCTCGTGTTGTGTTAGGATGTCCTCTGTTGGAGTATGAATGTTCTTTTCATTGTATGTTGGAAGGGAGAGATTACTGGGAGAACTTACTCCACCACAATGCTGACGCCACTGGTTTTATCTTTAATTCTTCAAATTTCAATTATAATCTGTCTTGGTGTGGGTTTCTTTGGGTTTATCTTGTTTGTTGCTCTCTGTGGTTCCTGTACCTAGATGTCTGTTTCCAGCCTTAGGTTAGGAAAGTTTTCAGCTATTATTTCTTCAAATAGATTCTCTGCTCCTTTGTCTCCCTTCTCTTTCCGGGACACCTATAATATGGATGTTAGTGTGCTGGACGTTATCCCAGATTTCCCTTAGACTGCCCTCGTTCTTTTTAATTATTTTTTCTTTTATCTGTTCAGCCTGGGTGATTTCCTCTAGTCTTGCACTCAGCTCGCTGATCAATTCTTTTGTGTCATCTACTCTGCTATTGATTCCCTCTACTGAATTTTTCATTTCCAGTAGTGTGTTCTTCATTTCTGATTGGTTCTTTTTTCTATTTTCCAATTCTTTGTTGATGTTCTCACAGTGCTCATCCAGTCTTCTCCCAAGATCAGTGAGAATCCTTATGACTTTTTGTTTGAACTCTTTGTCAGGTAGATTGTTTATTTCTGTTTCCTTTAGTTCTTTTTCTGTGGATTTGTCCCGTTCCCTTATGTGGAATGTATTCCTTTGCCTCCTCATTTTGCCTCTTCCTCTGTGCTTATGTCTATCTATTAGGTAGATCAGCTATGTCTCCCAAACTTGGAGAGGTGGCCTTAAGCAAGAGATCCTTTATGAGGTCCAGAAGTGTGCTTCCCTCTTTTCACGAGTTCCAAATGTTCCAGGAGTGTCCCCCTGTGAGGGCTACCTGTGTCCTTCTTTTCTGGCAGGGCTGCTCTTGCTTCATGTGCCCAGGGAGGCTTGGCTGTCCCCCCCGGCTGGTTGTAATGCTCAGCTGCATGAAGCTGCTACAGTCACTTTGGTCTTTTTATCGGGCGTGGGGGCCCCAGCACAGTTGGTTGCAAGCTCTAATAGCACATTCCTGTTGCAGGCTTTCTGTTAAGTGAGTAGGCTCCCAGCTTGGCTTGTTGCTAGGCTCAGTGGCTTACAATTGCTGTAGGCCCCTAGCCTACAAAGCTGTTGTCAAATCTCAGTAATCCAGCTGGCTGGGGCTGGCCCCAGGTGTGGGAGCACCCAACTGTTTCAGGCGTTGGAAATTGTGGTTGATCCCCTAGGTGGCTGTTTGAGAATCCCAAGCCTGCTGCAGCTGACAAGCTCCAACTCCCGCAGACCCACACACCCCGTCAACACAGTCCTGCCCCATGCCCATGTCCTGACTCACTGAACTGGACCCACTCACCCTGCTGCAGAGGCCCCACACACTTCACCAACACAGACCTGCCCCTCATACACGCCATGCCCTGCAGAGGCGTAAAGCTCTCCCACCCAGATCCCCCACTCCTCCAGGGAAGCCTTCATACCTTAAGATTGCTCCTGGCTGGCTGTGAAGCACCATGGCTAGGACGTGGTTTTTTCCTCTCCAGAAAGGAATTTCTGCCTCTTCCACCTCAGTCAGAACTGTCCCTTGTTGTCAGGGTTCTTTTTATCCAGTTTTCAGTTCTCTCTCAGGGGAATTGTTCCAAGAGTATTTGTAAATTTGTTGTGTCCAGGGGAGGAGGTGCGTTCAGAGTCTTCTTACACCACCATCTTGACACTGGATTCTAAAATATGTGAAAATATATTTGTAAATAATATATAAAATATTTATATTAACAAAATTATACTAAAATATCTATTTTGCTCTATATTTTAATAATTTAATAATTACATAGTATAAATATGTAATAATTATGTATTATTACATTTATATCATTATATAACATGAATTATCATATAAAATAGTATGAACTTTATATATATATATTTTTTTCCTAAAGACTGTCACCAGAGCTAACAACTATTGCCAATCCTCTTTTTTTTTTCTCTTCTGCTTCCCCTCACTGCCCCCCAGTACTCAGTTGTATATTGTAGTTGCGAGTGCCTCTGGTTGTGCTGTGTGGGATGCCACCTCAGCATGGCCTGATGAACGGTGCCATGTCCACGCCCAGGATCCGAGCCAGTGAAACCCTGGGCCGCCAAAGTGGAGCACACGAACTTAACCACTTGGCCACGGGGCCAGCCCCAATATTTTTAAATATGTAGAATATAAAAAATATTTTATAAATATTTGAAGCTGACATGCTTTATTAAAGGCATTTTTTAAGCATTATTAGTGCACATGATTCTAAAATCAAATATATTTTTCACCATTCATTCAAATACTGTGTAAAATTTACATTTATACATATTTTACATAATAATAAACAATATTTTGTGTTTTATGGCCACGCACTAGCGCAGGCACACACCAGCATGTCCCACTTACTGCAACTGGTGGTGAGAAAGCCAATGGCTGGCATCTAATATGTAGTACTGCCGTGTATGGGTTTGATATGATTTCAAATCCACTTGTTTAGGATTTAAGTGAAGTTGTTTTAATGCACCTGCTTATGACAAAGACAAGAACTTGTTGTTTTGGTATAAGAATGAAGTTGTGTCAGGATGTCATTGTCTCATCTGTTGTCTTTGATAAGAACTCAGTGGCTCAGCTGATGATGAACCCTGCTGGGGGCTTATCCGTAAGAACATGTGGAGAAGCAAGGATGGCAAGGGGGCTATAAATGCCCAGAGTTTGTGAGGAATAGCCGAGCATGTCGGTCTGGGCAAGGTGACTCTTTGCTGACGTAAATAAGCTCTGCAAAGATCCTTGGGACATTAGCTTCTGCTGTAGTAATCGTGACTCTTTTAGGGGCGATGGTGAAAACTGAGTGGTGGCCCCTCAAAGATCATCATGCCCACCAACGCCAACTCCCTCATTCCCTAGCAATGTGCTCTAGCAACAGGGGGCTTTTATTTTGCACTGGCAGCTGGACGTCAGCTCTCCATTGGCCAATCCGCCTCTCCTCAGAAGAAACTCATAGGAAAGGTACACCTCAAACTAAATCTGGACTTTATCTCTTTTACGTCCCCTTGCCTGGAACAATAGTGTAATTAATCTATCATCGTTTTGGAATATGTTATTTATTTATTAGCTTATTAAGACATATTATCCTGTATGCTCTTGGCTTGTGAAATTCCTGCAGTGAACCTGTGTTAAATAAACTGCCGGCAAAGACAAACTCAGTCTCTGAGCATAATTTTGACCCCAAAACAAAACAAGTACATATGCTTTGAACCTGATGCTGACACACTGTCACCAAGATCAGACACTCCGAGACAATTCAACTCGGCTGCTGGTTACACCTCTGGACCCAACGAGGGATCGCAGCACACTGCAGGGCAGAGTCTGCAGAGACGCACAGCTACAGCGACAGCACTGAGGACAAGGAGCCTCTACCCAGGTGCCGCGCGATGAAACTGGTTACCTGGGAGTCAGCGAAAACCAGGAAAACCGCATTGTCAGTGGCTGGATGGTGACAGGTACTTCAGTGAACTCCAGGAAATGACCTTTCCCTGGGACAGTGGAGCAGACTGATGCTGAGCTTCTCTCTCTGCTGCTTTCAGTTCCAGGCCCTGGCCTCCTCCTGCCCTTGAACCCCGGCATCCAATGCCCTGATCTCTCTACTTGCCTTTTCTCCTTTCCAGATGCAAATCCTCCCACGACCTCAGTGATTGCATCACATGGTGAGAGTGAGGAAGTACCACCCGAACCTAAGGAAGGAGCAGCAGCACCGGCGGCACCAGTAAAAGGCCATGTTGGTAGGGGAGCTCCTGGCCCCATGGACAGACAAAGAGAACCTCGGGGGTGGCAGGCGGGAGCCCAGGCATCCTGAGGACAGGCAGCGGCCCTTCTACTGCACCGCTTTCACCCTGTTGCAGGTCCAGGAGCAGGAGAGCATCTTACAACAAATTCCCTACTCAGGCATGTTAGCATGGTAAGCTTCGTGCTCAGGCGGTTCTTCCTTTCCAAGGGACCCCTGGCTAGACCCAGGCCTCATTTTCTTTCCCAGAGCCTCTTCCCTCCCTTCCTGAGCCAAAGGCCAACTAGGGATCCGAAGGCCGTGGGGCCCACCTGTCCTCAGGCCCCAGGGTAGAGGCAATGCCTCCTGGGCACCAAGGTAAGTATTTTCATGCAGCATTAAAAGTGGGCAAACTTTGGCCTGTTGCTAGGGTTTTGTAAACAGTGTTTGATTGGACCCAGTGTCGTGATCAAGGTGAAGAGAGTAAGGCATGGTGCGTAGTGCGAGTGAAGTGTCAGATCCCGTCTTTATCTAAAATTTTGATAATTTGTTCATAATTATCATCAATTTTGATTTTTTAAAATCTCGCAAAATGTGTTATTTATCTGGAATCCCGAGTTTCTGGTGGCCCTTAGATTTAGTCTGGAGGGAAAACCACCCCTAAAGCAAGGCCTCAGTCTGGATATTACAGAATAATGTCCCAGGGAAGAGGGGTTGTGTGATAGCTATTTAAAAGCAAGTGTGATGTGAGTATGGTGTATTGAATTTCATCTACAACTCCAAACACGGAGTATTTGTGGTTTTCTCCCCTCAGAAAGGAGCTTGCAAGATTCATGCATGTGACTGAGGCCAGCATGCAGGTCAGTATAGCTGAAAAAACGTATTTGGCAAGGCAGCCATTCTAAAATTTGCTTCAAGACGTGGACATCTATGTTGCGGACATTCTAAAGTTGAGTGTGTTTGTTGCCTTTTCCATGTTTGGAAACTAAGTTTTGAACTTTGAATCTTTGTGGGTGGGAAATGGGATATGTAAACCCCAGCTTATGGGACTTTCTCATTACCAGAAGAAACATGATTTCCTAAAGAAAGAAAACAGAGCTGAACTACTTCTTCTAGGCTTTGTATACAATTAGATATATATGAATAATATATCTAAGTAATATAAAAATATATTCTTTTTTTTTTTTGAGGAAGATTAGCCCTGAACGAACTACTGCCAATCCTACTCTTTTTGCTGAGGAAGACTGGTCCTGAGCTAACATCCATGCCCATCTTCCTCTACTTTATATGTGGGACGCCCACCACAGCATGGCTTTTGCCAAGCGGTGCCATGTCTGCACCCAGGATCCAAGCCGGCGAACCACGGGCCGCTGAGAAGCGGAACGTGCGCACTTAACTGCTGCGCCACCAGGCTGGCCCCTAGAAATATATTCTACATGATGTAAATAAATATGTGCACATTTGCATGTGTATACATACACATGCATATATATATATATATGTATTAGGGAGGACTTCTGTGTGGAGACTATACGATGGAAATAATAACACTATCTATGTCATAGAACTGATGAGGGGAACAAATGACATAATGCACATAAGTACCCAGCACAACGCCCAGCGACAGAGGAAGCCCTGAGAAATGTTCAGTACTATTACTCCATGATATAGCCTATCACCACGGTACAACCTGTGGCATATGTGACATAGTGGGAAGAGGCCTGGTTAGGAGTCACACATTCTGGTTCCTTTAGAGATACACGCTGAGATATTTACAGATGAAACGATGCGGGGCCTAGATTTGCATCGAAATAATCCAGGGGCAGATGCAGGGGTGTTGGAGCATTGGTTAGGGCATTGATGAAATGAGACGGCTGTTAATAACTGTTGAAACTGAGTCATGAGGACACGGGACTCATGCTACGATTCTCTCCGTATATGTTTGACATTTCTCATAATAAAAAAAACATGTTTTTAAATGATTGGCGTTACAAACTCAAATGTTGAGAAGGCCAGGCGTGAGAACAGCAAGGAGGGTGGGGACTGGCACATGTCTTTCCCAAAGGGGACGGCTGGTATTCAGCTCAGCTCAGCGTTGCTGGGCAAGAATGTTGGGTCAGGATGGCCAGATTTTCCAGCTTTTCAAGACTGGCCCCAAATCGAAATGCTGGTATGAAACCTTCCATTCTTTAAATGTTGGCAACTAACTGAGATGTTTCACCACAAAGCATGCTGGCCACCTAAAACAGGTCCGCAGAATACACTCAGCTTGCAGCTGCCCATTTGTAGCCCTTGCCTGAGAGCTAACTTTCAACAAGTTTCATTCTCAGAAGCAGAAGAATGTAATTAAAAGCACTCTTAAGGCCAAGAATCCTAGGTTGCCATTGTTCCACTCTGTCGTTTCTCATTATAAGACCTGCTCCCATACATGTTTTGGTCTCTCCCCTCCATCCCTGCCTGTGAGTTTCTCTACCTGGATGCTTCACTCGGCTTACCTAGTTCTGATCTCAAATTTTTTCCCACTGATGCCCAAGACATTAGGAGTGTCTGAGAGAGGAGGCCCCAAGCTAACGAACCAGGACGTGCTTGACCTGATCCTACTTGCTGGCACATTTTGTAACGGTTCTTCACGATAAGCGGGCATACTGAGTGAATCTTAAGAAACATTATGCCTCAGGGACAAGGTAATAGGCTGGGAAGGTCAGAGCACCCAGCAGAAGAAAAAAAGGATTTTATGAAACATTCATATCCAAAAATATATATGTTGTTTACCAGTAATTCAAACGTAACTCAGCCTCCTGTATTTTTAATGCTAAATATCGCAACTGTAATGTAAACCTATTGTCGTTTGCATAGGAAATATTTTCAATACTTTGTACTCTTTTTCGCATTCCATTTATATTTTTCTTTTCATTCAGGAGAAATTAAAAAACATGTACTTTGATTTGAGCCATTCCTATATGATACACACATGTGTGCATCCATGGAAATGAGCCACTGGGGCAGCCGGTTCCCTGCAGCCTTCCGGTTCCTCAGGAGGCTCTTTGAGTCTAAGCTGATGAACAGGAGACTGTGTCCTTTCTCAGCCCCATGTTTGCAATGACGGAAGGGAAGGGCATGGGCCACAGGACATATTTCACCAGGGGGTGACCCAACTGGCATTTGAAATACTGGTGGCACAAGCTTTCAGCATCACAGCAACATGCCTCCACCACAGTATGAAAACCGACAGACGGGTGGTGCGGTTCCCTGACCAGGAAACAAACCCTGTCAGGTAGTGAGAGCAGAGAATCTTAGCCACTAGACCTCCAGGGCTGGCTATAGACATATACATATAGAGATGTATAAAACAGTACACACCCTATATTATATAATACGTGATACACACACCCACACACACACATATACATACAACCTACACAAGCTGAATTGACTGTCTTGTTGATACGGCCTCTCTGTGAAATATGTCCTGTGGCCCATGCCCTTCCCTTCCGTCATTTCAACGTGGGGCTGAGAAAGGACACGGTCTCACGTCCAGCTTAGACTCGAAGAGCCTCCTGAGGAACCGGAAGTGTGCAGGGAACCGGTTGCCCCAGCGGCTCATTTCCGTGGATGCACACAGCCCTTCTCATTGGCTGAGCTCACTCTAGGCACGAGAAGGGCTTTGTTGACTTACTCACAACTATTTTCAAGGTGTCTTCTGCTTTGGGCAGGTGTGTGGCATTGCCAGTCTCGAAGCCAAAGTACCAGCTCCCCAGAGCACCTGCAATTTTTCACAATTCAGGGAAGACTTCCAGGGCGGCTCCCCAGACCTCTCTTCAGACAGAGAGGGGAGCACGTTGCTGATCTGTTTCTCAACCCGTATCTAAGACCACCAAGTAAATGCCAGATGTCTTCTGGGAAGGTCTTTGCTACCTCACAGTTTGTTGCTCAGGTCTGCCAGATGGCCTGGGAGGAAAATAAGAGGATGGAGCCAACACTCGACAAACTCAGCTATTAAAAGTTCCCAGGCTTGTTGGCCTTGGTCAAGGCCATCCACCCTTCATCTATACTCTCCAACCAATCAACAAGCCCTTACTGAATGCCTACTAGGCACACAGCGCTGCTTTGGGGTTCTGCATGGGCAAAACTGAGAAGTGTGTCAAGTGCAGGGAGCTTACCATCTAATTGAGAAATCACAAAATACACACACACACACACTGCATTGACCCGTGTACATACGCACGCATAGACATCCGTGCTCCCATACATTTAAGAGTGGCTCACAACCGAGGTAAGGGGTGATAGGAATCTAATGACGTGGTCCCATTTCAAAGGCAGTAAGAGCTCAGAAGATGAGAGTACTATGGGCTGGGAAGGCTTCTTACAGGAGATGGGGACTGAGCTAGACCCAAACATCTGAAAGTCAATGGTAGTTAGCACATTGCATTTCTTTTACCATCAAGTAGACCAAAAGCAAATAACTTTCCCAATCATAGCAAGGACGAAGGATGTCATATAAGGTTCCCCTCTGAAAGGGCCCTGCAGAGAATGCGACCATAGGGAGCAGCCCTTTGAGGATTGAGCCCAGGCAGCCGGAGGTGAAGACATCCTTGGGGGTGGTGTCTGGTTCATGCTTCACCACATGGAGCCGTGGACGGCAGCGGTTGTACAAGCTTCCTGGTCCTAATGGCTTACTATTTCAGGCACAATTTAAAGAAAAATCATGGAATTTTACCCTTAGCTCCTGGTTACAGTAAAAGGATGCAACGTTCCAGGGTCTGGGCAGGGAGTTAGTGTGCAAATGATTCAGCTCCCTGGAACCAACCTGAAGAGCCTGTGGTGTCCTATGATAGGGCAGCGAACACAAGAACTGAATCACTTTCATTGCCACACACAACCACCAGCAGTCATAGACATGTAGGGGCTCTCTTTAATTTAGTCCATCCCTTTCTAAGGCAAATGGCCCCCCCGAGTTTTCCTCTTACTTTATCAGTGTAGACACAGCAAAACTTACATCCTAAAAAAAAAAACTGTAAAAAGTCACCTTGCAGGCAAGTGGGGCATTCTGAATACAGACGACTGGGTGATGATACCAAGGGAATACGGCACCAATCATGCGCCTGGACGGCACTGTGGTTGTGTTGGAAAAGCCTATCTTCTTTAGAAAGTGCACACACATAAAAATATAGAGATGAAAAGACATATTGTCTTGAGTTTCTTTTAAATTATCACAACAAGAGGAGAATGAATGGGAGGGGAGGAGGACGAAAGCGAAGAAAGAAGGAAGAGAGGGTGGGAGGGACAATGAAAGAGGCTAGACGAAGCAAGTTTGACAAAAGCCTGATAAATATTGAAGCTGGATGATTATTTTTATGGGGGTTCATTACAATATTCTTTCTACTTTTGTGTATGTTTGAAGATTTCATGATAAGAGGTATTTTTAAAAATGAAGAGGCCAGCGCCATGGCCGAGTGGTTAGGTTTGCCTGCTCCGCTTCTGAGGCCCAGCGTTTCACCAGTTTGGTCCTGGGTGCAGACATGGCCCCGCTCATCAGGCCATGCTGAGGCAGTGCCCTACGTAGCACAACCAGAAGGACCTACAATTAGAATATACAACTGCGTACTGGGCAGCTGTGGGGAGAAGAAAGAGAAAAAAAAAGATTGGCAACAGACGTTAGCTCAGGTGCCGATCTTTAAAAAATAAATAAACAAATAAATAAAAAGTCAAAACCCTTAACACAATTGACAATAATAAAAATCACCCCCTATATTTTTACTGGTAAAATTAGCAATGTATCTTTCCATACTTCATTCTAGCTTCACAAGAATTCCGGGAATAGCAAGACATGGAAACAACCCACGTGTCCATTGATGGACGAATGGATAAAGAAGATGTGGGGTATACATACATATGTATATGTATGTATGTATATTTACAATGGGATATTATTCAGCCGTGAGAAAAGAGAAAATGCTGCCATTTGCAACAACATGGACGAATCTCGAGGACGTTATGCTGAGTGAAATGAGCCAGGCAGCGAGAGACAGAAAAAAAGAGAAAGAAAAAGTATTCTGTGAGACGATTATCTTTAGCCATTAGTAGTAGTAATAGCAGTCACCCTATTTTATCGTTGGGACACTGAAGCTCAGAGAGACGATGAGGCTTGCTCAGTGTCACGTGACAAGAACATGGGGCCGAAGTTCTCGCCATGAGGAGGAAACAAGAAGAGCAATGCTGTGCGCTGAATCCCACTTCAGGTGTTCCAACTCCCAACCTGGCTTCTTTACTCAAACCCCTGGGCTTCGGTATTTTGGCAGGGGGATGGTTAGTGCCATCACGCACCCCCTTGATAATCTGAGGGAAGGCGCGCACACGCTTAAAGTCACAGTACGGACAGATTTTACATTCGAGTTCCAAGAGACTCACGATCTCCCTGGTGGCCAACCATGGCCTCCAAATCAGGAGCCCCACGTCCAGACAATGTGCCCCACCCCAGTCACTGCAATGAATGGAGCCAGGTAGCACCCTAGACTCTCCCCCTCTCCCCCGCATCCTAAGACACTGCTCTCACCAAGTCACTGCCGCTGACCAAAACACTTACAGTGACCCACGCCCAAATCCAGGCATTCGAACTCCTCCCATAACTTTGGCCCCAACCCACCTTTCAAACTAGTTCTCACCCACAACAGTGTTGTCTTCAGGCTCTCCCTCCAGCTCCCCCTCAAAGTCACGTGTTACATGCACTCACTCTGCTGGCCACTCTGGCCGTGTGGGGGTTCCCTGAGACAAGCTTGCACTTGGTTCCTCCTCGGGCAGCTCACGCCACTTCTTGTAACCGGGATTCCCTGCACAGCTCAGCATCTGCCAATGCCTGACCCATCCTGGGAGGTGCAAAGGACACCCTCTTCCCCACAAAAGCCAAACCTGCTGCTACCACGGGGTGCTGAGAACAAAGCGTCTTGCAAGGTTTGAATCCTGGCGCACTTCCGCCGAGCTGTGTAACCTTGGGGAAGTCAGTGAACGTCTCTGAGCCTCCATTTCCTCGGTCAGGAACTAAAGACGGTGATGGTCCCCTCCTCAGGGGAGGGCTGGAGCACACTGATTAGCCAGGCCCTGGTGCGCGGTGAGCTCCCACATGATGTCGCCAGCATGAGCAAGCACAGCGATGTGCCGCTCCACAGACTGTCATATCCACTCGGGAGCAGGGACTACGCTCCATGTCTGGCACCTTCAGTCACAGTGTGGGCTCACGTCCGGACTGACCCCACTCGGTCTTGATCCCTTAACTCCGGCATCAGCTCAAGATGTCTGAGCCTTCACCACGGGCCTTCCTTGTATTACTTCATGCAAATTTCACAACACCACAGAGGAGGTACGGTCACGATCCCCATTTTACACATGCGGCACCTGAGGCACAGAGAGGTCAGCTAACTCCCCCGGGGTCACAGAGCAAGTAAGTGGTGGGGCTGGGCTGCCTGCCTCCAAGCTGTGGGGCCTCCTGCTCCTGGGTGGGCCAATCCGCCTCCCCAGATGGTGAGAACCGACGGCGCCATGGCCAGCTGGGCCTTCTCAGCCCTCCCCACATGGCTGCCCTGCATACGCAGCAGCCGACATGGGCTTCTTGCGTGAAGCGTGTATATCTCCAAAAAGACACGGTAGGGACGTTATTTTCACAAGAAGACATCCTCTCCTCGGTGCCCACACTCAGATGATAAGCATCTCGATCTCCTCTCACGGGCCCTCATGAAAAATAACTAGGAAAAAGATGGAAGTAGGAAATGGGAGGCAACAGGGTACGGTCATTCATAAAGTTCTTTTAAATCGTCTCTATTAATCTTCTCGCAACCGCGTGTGTTAGCTTCTATTGTTGTCTCCATTTGGCAGATAAGAAAACTAAGACTAGGGGAGAATAAGCAACTCAGGTTAGCGTGGGGGCCCCGCGCAGGGCACCCCAAAGTATCCCACAAGGGCCTATGGATGATTTTGAATTAAAGGTAAGAAGCTTCGAGAAGCGGCCAATGCAAAAAGGGGATTTCCCCCTCCTCTTTCTGTTTCCGCGGAAAGCAGGAAATAAATCTCCCATGTGGAAGGTACCCTCCCGCCACCAGGCGACGGAGACAGCCTGATCGCCAGAGCTAGGGAATTCGGGGCCAGGAAGCCGGCAGACACAAAATCCGTTACTTCGACTAATTTGCTACCTCAAGCCTAAATTCTGCTTAAATTCCTCACTAATTACACACCCCAAACCTAAGCTTCTCGCTCCTGACATTTTCGCACAGATTGTTTCTCTGTGTCAAAAGATGTGACAAGCAGCCTGCTTTGCCCATCTTGGAGAGCATCGTTTGTATGATCTCCAGTGTGGACCTATATATTAAATTGGCTTTTCTCCTGTTAATCTGGTCTCGTGTCAATTTTATTCTTAGTCAAGGGGGGTAGAAGGGGGAATTTCCCCCTGTCGGACCAGACCCAAGGCCAAGCTCCTGTTCCTGGAGTCCCGGGGAGTATGGCGAACTCTGACTTCAGCCTCATTGCAAAAACTCAGGGCAGGCAACCTCCTGGCCAATCATACTAGTTTACTATTCCCTGCCTACGACTGGATGCTGGATATGGAGGGCTGGGCCAAGAGAGATTCTCCAAACATCTCTCCAACGTCTACGGAGCTAGCGTGGGTTCTCTCGCTTCCCCTGCACAAATCGGCTGGAACGATCCAACGCAACCCCTTCTTCCTCTGGAAAGACAACCCAGGAGGTCGGGCGTAGTCGGGCAAAGGGCAACCCGGAGTCCCAAGTTCTGTCCTGGCGCATGCTCCCTACCAGCGCCCTCCTTGCAGGCACACCCTCCCATTTGATGGCCACGCCCCTGCCGTATGGGCACCTCAGCCCGCCCAATCGCCGGCAACTGGTGGTGAGCCCACACACGGCGCCTACTCAGACACGCTCTAGTCCGACTAGCTGCTCTAACCTGCCTAGACGCTCTGACCTGACTAGACGCCCGAAGAGCCTTGAAGGAGCCGGGTCGCGGGCCGCCACTCCAGCCTTGAGCCATGGATCCCAGAGCAGAATCCCCAGAAGCACACGGCCTCTTGGACAGCACTCGGGACCTGGAGCCTCCACAGCAGTGCAGCGACGAGGGAGACGACGAGGACCGGGAAGAAGGGCATGGTGAGTGGTGGTCGGGACAGGCCCTTCGGCCAACTCCAAGCAAGGAGCGTGGCCTGGGAGAGGCGAGCGGACAGGACACCCCTCCGATGCAGCCCCTCACCCCCTTCTTCCCAAGCCTGGGCTCCAACGCCCTGATCTTTCTCTTTGGGATTCCTCCTTTGCAGAAGCGAAACGTGTGGAGATCTCGCTTAGCGCAGACGGAGGAGAAGAGGAAGAAGGGATACAGGCCGAACCTGAGCAGGAAGCAGCAGCAGCAGCCGCACAAGGAAAAGAGGCAGGAGACGGAGCAGGAGAAGGAGAAGAAAAGGACGACGGCGCCGTTGGCGCTGGAGCTCCCGCGAACCGCGAGGCCGGCGGCGATGGCGGCCGAGAAGCGGGAGAGCAGGGGCCGGAGGAGCAGCCCCCGCAGGCCGCCGTCGAATGTCCGCAGCCTGGAGCCAGGCGGCAGCCGGGCCGCCGCGCCACGTTCACCCCGGTGCAGCTGCGGGAGCTGGAGGGCGTTTTCCGCCACACTCCGTATCCCGAATTGTGGTTGCGGTAAGCCGATTGCTCTGCTTCGCGTCGTTTCCAGGCAGCATGTGGGGCTGGTCCAGGGCGGCCTTCGGCTCTCTCACAGGTCCCTCTCCTCCCCTCCCTCACGAAGAGCCACCTAGGGGACTCCAGGCTGCCAGGGCCCCCGCCCCTGCCCTTGGGTTCTAGGGTTGGGGTGAGGGCTGTGCCTCTTGGGAGTCAAGGTAAATGTTTTCATTCAGGATTTCAATAAATCGAGGCAGGAAACTTTGGCTGCCGCCTTTAAGATAGAAAACCTTCGGTCGGGACCAGGCCAGGGATAAAAGTGAGTAGCGTGAGGCAGGGTGAAGCAAATGCCGGACTGGATCGTGCCTTTGTTTAACGTTTTGATCATCTGTTGTTCACGGATTGTTTTTGCCTTGATTTTCATAGTTTTAAACGCTGCGTTTGAAAGTGATTGATCTTGATTAGCGATTTTTCTGCATCCCCTTAAATCCTGTTCTTGAGAGAAAACTGTCCGTAAAGCAAGCCTCATCTCAGATACTAGGGAATAGTGTACCCGAGTGGGGTGGGGAGCTGGTGATTAAAAAAAGTTTAAAAATAAGTGCAACCGGGGGCTGGCCCCGTGGCCGAGTGGTTAGGTTCGCGCGCTCCGCTGCAGGCGGCCCAGTGTTTCGTTGGTTCGAATCCTGGGCGCGGACATGGCACTGCTCATCAGACCACGCTGAGGCAGCGTCCCACATGCCGCAACTAGAAGAACCCACAACGAAGAATACACAACTATGTACCGGGGGGCGTTGGGGAGAAAAAGGAAAAAATAAAATCTTTAAAAAAAAAAAAAATAAGTGCAACCGAAGAATGAACAGCAGAGAGTTTGTGCCATCCTTAAGCATCGTCTAGGAATGGACTCCAGCCTGTTCATCACTCATAGGCAGATAATAGATAATAGACAGATAGATAGATAGATAGATAGCAGGCTATTTTAAGGTTCTAATTTAATGCGTAACACGAGTGAGAGCAATGGTTGAAAGTTGGTAGGGAAATTTGCTCAGTCAGATATTCTTTTTCATTTTGAAGTCGGTAACACTCGGTGAACTAGAACTTCATGTGTCCTTGGGAACCGTGCCTCCTTC
>NW_025793321.1:0-8341 GCF_021613505.1 Equus quagga | reverse complement strand
GAACACTGGGTGCTTGTTGTCCCGCAGGATGGAAATCAAGAGAGACAACACAAGGGAGGCTGCGTGGAAAGGAAAGGGGGAGGTGACGCCCATTAGGGAGGGGATTGTGGGGCTGTTCTTAGGTGAAGGCTGGGGAGGAGGGCCTGGTCACCGCTTGTAGGGATGGGTTGTGCTTGCGCCTGCGCTATTGTTCAGCATGCCTCCTCATGCGACGTGTGTATCTTTAGTATGCTAGCTCTCCAGCCCTGGGTGGGATTTTTACTATGCCGATGGGGCTAGGGTCACCTTCAGTGGACTCCTGGGTGCTAGGGCGCATGCCCAAGCCCAGGGACGTCCAGGGGCTGTGGAACGTGGATCTTGGCGGCCTCTGATTCTCCTAGCCTGCCGATTGGTTAGGCCAATCTTGTTAGGGCCTTATCTTGTGGTTCCTGTCTCATTATAACCTAGAGGGCAGACGAGGACCAGGGAGACTTTGCCGATGTCCCGGGCTGTGGGACACTCGGGGAGACGTCTCCCTGGCTCTCTGGGGCCTTCCAAGCTCCTTCCGGGGAGAGAAAGTAGAGGACAGGGCTGGCCTCGGAGAAGGGACCCGGATAACTGGACGCTGGTCATTTTCAGGTTATGGTTTCTGTTGATGGCTAACTGGTGGCGAGGGAACTTGGCACAAATGCACAAATGTCATCTGCTTAGCTGCAGAGCTCAGAGGAGGAGCTACAGCTCGGAGGGCTGGGAAAGTCGCTCTGAACGTCAGGGTGGCACGGGGAGTAGGGAGGGGTGTGGGCCGAGGATTTGGGCCCAGAGCACGTGCAGACTTTGACGTGCTGACCTTGTGTCCACTCTGCCTTGGGTAAATAGGTCACGTGGCATCTGCCCTGCATTTTGTGAACTCTGCTGTGCTGGCCAGCAGCCCAGGGCTGCCCGGTTCAGCCTTGCCCCTGTCAGCAGGGGCCCTGAGCCCAGCTCCGTCTGCCTGCATCCTCAGCTACCTGCCAGAGTGCCGCCTGCCGGGGAGGCCGTGCTGCAGCAGCCAGCTGGTCACAACTGGCGTGGCTGGCTCACACTGTGGTGTGGGCAGCAGGCTCCCCTTCCTCATAGAGGAACAGATGCTCCATGTCTGGCTGTCCATGAGGGGAGCAGCGAATGCACCTGTGACCCGTGTGCCTGGCCTGGGGACTGCCTGTGTCTTTCCCTGGAAGCTCCCTTAAAGGACCACAGGAGTCTCCCGGACGGTCTGAGTGTGGGCGCCCAAGGGCACTGCACACGGGTGGGCCCCCCGTGCGCTGCATCCACCCCAGGCCAGCTGTGCCCCCTCGCTCAGGGCCGCCTGGGAAAGCGCCCAGAGAGGGGGGCTGTGACTGGCAGGCCCCCAGGCAGGAAAGCTAACCACACCTGTTCCGGGCACCTGAGGGTGTGGCCCCAAGGACAGGAGGCTGTTTGGGGGGTGGCTGCACTCCCCGAGGCTGACATGAGCTAGGTAACTGGGCGTGTGGCTGGCTTCTTGAACCTTGGGGCCCCATCAGCATAAGGGGCCAGTGGTAGCACCCCCAAACTGAGGAGAGGGTGAGTGAGCCAGGAGGGGCAGGTCTGCGCTACCAATGAGGGACTTTGAGCTCCCGCACTGGCTGTGGGGCTGCCTGGCAGGCCACAAAGCACTGAAGCCTGGCACCCTCCCCTGGGCTCCTTCCCTTCCCTTCTCTCCCCTCCTCCCCGCTCCACCCCTGCCTACCTCAGATGCTAGAGCCAACACACATGCTGTTGGCAGCCTTCTCATTGGGCCTGGCACTGCTGCCTCTGCTCTTCTTCCTGCGACGCTGGGGCTGGCTCCTCATCGGCTGGAATGAGTTCATCCTACAGCCCATCCACAACCTGCTCATGGGTGACAGCAAGGAGCAGCGCATTCTGCGCCATGTGCTGCAGCACGCGGTGGCCGGGGACCCGCAGAGCGTGCTGGAGACCATTGACGCCTACTGCTCGCAGAAGGAATGGGCCATGAACGTGGGCGACAAGAAAGGTGAGTGGCCCAGGCGGCAGGCGGTGGACACGGAAACAGGCCTCAGGCAGGGCAGCCCAGCCCGTTTCTGGGTGTTGGGGTGGGGGCTCTTCTGGAGCCCTGGAGGCCCAGGTCGCCGCCCAGCCTCCCTCCCCCAGCCAGGAGCAAAGGCCTTGCTGAGACCCTGACACCCACACCGCTGTTCCCATGGGGCGGGAGGGACGTCTAATAAACTGTGCAGGAGGCCACTGCTCAGCTGGCCCCTTTGCCACAGACCAGCTCAGCCAACACGAGTGGGAGGTGACAGCAGAGGCTCCAAGCAGGCCCCACACTCGTGCGCCATCCCACAGACCTGGTGCTGGGCAGCGCGGGCAGTGGGTGCCTGGTGTCCCTGCCGGGCTTGAGGGTATGCAGAGCTCCTTGGAGTTGCCTGGTCCAGGCCCCTGGCCGTCCCCAGGGCTGCCTCCTGACCTCTGGACTCCAGGCTGGGGCGTGAACATGTGCTGCACTGTCTGGAGTGGAGCCCTGGGGACAGACGTGACAGCCCCCTCAGAGCCTCTGACAGTGTCCAACTCAAGGGAGCCAGGGAGGCTCTGAGTATAGACCATGGGCAAGGTGGGGTGGGGGGTTCCACAGATGGCAGCTCTGGGTTAGGACGATTTGGGGTCAGCCAGGAATCGTGGAAAAGAGAGAGGGACCAGCGTGTGCAAAGTCACAGAGGCTTCAGGCACTTTGGGAGCCTGGATGGTGCATGAGCTGGGACCAGGGCCTCGAGGTAGGGATGGGGTCCTCAGAGGAGGGGCGGGGGCCATCTGAGGTGGGCCTGGGGCCCTCGAGCGGGTGCTGAGGGCGTCAAGGAAGGCTTGGGGCCATCTGGGGAGACCTGGGTGCCTTCCTAATAAGCCTAGGGGCTATTGGGGTGTGCTGTAGGCCTCAGAGGAGGGCTGTGGACCTCAGGGGAGGGCGAAGGGCCATCTGGAGTGGGCTGGATTCATCTGGGGAGGCCTGGGGGCCTCAGGGGACATCTGTGGGCCATCTGGGGAGGCTTAGGGGCCATTGTGGGGTGCTTGGGGCCTCAAGAAGAGCTGGGTACCATCTGGGGAGGGCCAAGTGCCATGCTGGGGGGTGGTACGTGCTCAGGGAGGGCTGGGGGCCAACAAGGGTGGCCTAGGTGCCATCCTGGGAGGCCAGGGGGCCAATTTGGGGAGTGCTGTGCTCCTCAGAGAAGGGCAGAGCCATCTGGAGAGTCCAGGGTGTCATCCTGGGTGGGTTGTGGGCCTCAGGCGATGGCTGGGGACCATCTGGAGGGCCTTGGTGCATTAAGAGGTGCTATTAGCTTCAGGGAGGCCAGGAGGCCATCTGGGGAGGGCTTTGGGCCTCAAGGAGGGCTGGGGGCCATTCAGGGGTGCTGTGGCCTCAGGGAGGGCTGGGGTCATCTGGGGAGGCCTGGGTGCCATCCTAGTAGGCCTAAGGGTCATTGGGGGATGCCGTAGGCCTCAGCTAGTGCTGGGGGCCATCTGGGGAGGCCAGGGTGCCATCTTTGGAGGGCTGAGGGCCATTGGGTGGTGCTGTGGGCCTCAGGGAGGGATGGGGGCCATCTTGCAGGGACTGGGGTCATATTGGGAGGGCCTCAGGGGCCATCTGTGGGCCGTCTGGGGAGACCTAGGGGCCATTGGGGGGTCCTGTGGGCCTCAGGGAGGGCTGGGGGCCATCTGGGGAGGCCTAGGGGGCATCCTGGGAGGACTGTGGGCCTCAGGGAAGGCTGGGGGCCTTCTGGTATGGCCTGGGGGCCATCCTGGGAGACCTGGGGGCCTCAGGCAAGGGCTGGGGCCAGGCATCAGGAGGGGCTCTTGCTCGGTTGGGAGGCGCATGTCCTGGCCAGGAGTGGGTCCCCACCATTGCCTGCACTTACCCCTCCCGTGCTCCACAGGCCAGTTCCTGGATGCAGTGGTGCAGGAGCAGCAGCCGTCTGTGCTGCTGGAGCTGGGGGCCTACTGCGGCTACTCGGCCGTGCGCATGGCCCGCCTGCTGCCGCCCGGCGCCCGTCTGCTCACCATCGAGATCAACCCTGACTACGCCGCCATCACCCAGCAGATGCTGGACTTCGCGGGCCTGCAGGACAGGGTGTGGCGCCTGCCCCCTAGACAGATGTGCACACTGCCGCTCCAGGCCCGGCAGGCCGGGTGGGAGGGGAGGGCCCAGGGCAAGACCCACCGTGCAGCTCGAGGCCACACTGATCCTGCTGCAGGGTCATGGAGGGTTTCACGGGTCCCCCAGCAGCTCCAGGAGGGCGGTCTTGCTGCCCCCATCCACAAGCAGGAAACTCCCAAGGCTGCCCCCACAGGGAGCGGGCAGAAGGGGGCTTGTCTCCCCAGAACCCCAAATAGAGCTGTCGGTGGACTCTCGCGTGGGTGCCCAGGCGTGGTAGTCTGTTTGTCCCTGTGGGTGTGGGCACTGACGGAAATCTGTTCCAGGTAACCGTTGTCCTCGGGGCCTCCCAGGACATCATCCCCCAGCTGAAGAAGAAATATGACGTGGACACGCTGGACGTGGTCTTCCTAGACCACTGGAAGGACCGGTACCTGCCGGACACGCTCCTCCTGGAGGTGAGCCTTGACCCGCCTGGCTGGGATGGGCCTGGGTGCTGGCTGCTGGTGCAGGGGCAGCTGTGTCGGCAGGTCGCGGCCACTCTGAGGAGCCAGGCACCCTAGCCAAGGAGGCCCACCGTGGGCAGAGGGTGTGGCCCTGGAGCTCGGGCACTGAGGGCAGAGCCAGGCTCCACTGCCACTGGGCCTGCCGGGAGCGGGAGGATCTCAGCAGCTCTGGCGAGCGGTGGTGACGGGGCCTCGCTCCTGGGGAAGCAGCACGGAGGACCCTTAGTGACGGGAAGCCGGCAGTTCTCTCGGGGCTGCTGGCTCGAAGCTGGGGGTCAGCCCAAAGAGGAGGGGCCCTGGATTGGGAATGGCGGCGCTTTGAAACATGTCCTGCTGCCCTGCAGCTGGGACTCTGCAGGCCCCTGGCCTGTGCGGGGTTGGGGCAGCCCAGCTCTGCAGCGGCCCAGCCGCCCCCCTCCTCAGTCAGGAATAAAGGGCTTGCGGGCTGGCGGGGGCAGGTGGCAATTCACAGTCCGATGGCTGCTGTGAGGGGCCTCAACCCCTTGTCACAAGGCGTACCCACGGGGCTGCTTGAGTGTCCTCACAACATGGTAGCTGGTTGTCCCAAGAGCCTGAGTGGGAGAGTGAGAGATAGAGACAGAGACAGAGAGACAGGAGGAGCAAGGAGGGAGCCACGGTGCCTCGTATGAGCCAGGCCCTGCGCCCCACACTGTGTTCCCGCTCTTCCCTCTGTCAGAAGCCAGTCTCTGGCCCGACCCACACCCAGGGAGAGCATCCAGACTCCACCTCGTGAAGGAAGGAGGGTCGGGGAACTGTAGAGACATTTGAAACGCCCTTTTGTTCCGCGGTGGTTTGCTCAGACGCCCTGCTCTTTGGGTCAGAATTCTCCAGCGTTCTGTGTCCTCCGTCAGGAGGCCCGTGGTGTCCCCAGGGATCCCCAGGTGGGATGGGTGCCGCCTCCTTCCCCCTTAGGTCCAGCTTCCTTGAGGATGCGCCCCGGCACCCTCCAAAGGCCACCACAGCTTCTTCCTCCGCTTGGTTCGTTCATGGTGAACTCGTGGGGTTTGAGTTTCTGATGCCTCTCACTCCTCGGACCGTCCAGTCTGTGGCCAGCGGTGCCTCCTGCGTCCCTCAGCACGACCCCAGCAGGCTGGAGCCCCGCCCCCGGCTCCCCCTGGGCATTTCCTGCCCCAGCCTGAGCTGCCCTCTGGGGGCTGGGCCCGGGCTGCTCTCTCTTGGTCTGCTGGCCACCATTATTAGGAAGTTCCTTCCTTTTCTGTTCTGAAGAGAAGCCGCTCCAGGAGTCACAGTGGTCCTTCCAACTCTGGCTCATGGGCTGTCCCACCACGCAGTCCTCACAGCTGCGTGTGCGCCTCAGGGCCGGCCAGAGGGCCCTCGGCCTCCCCTGTGGCCTGCAGGCTGGGAGTGACAGCCACCAGGAGAGCCCAGACACCCAAGACTGTCCTGGGGCGCCCCCTGGAGGGGTGCAGAGCAGAGCCCCACGGGTTTAGGTCATTGGGATGTCTGTAGGCTGAGTCACACCTGAGGCCACATGTGGGATTTTGCTCTCAATGTCTAGGATTACTTAGTCTCTTAACTTTTAATTTATGATTTTGTAAAAAAAGGCTCCGTTCCCCCAAAGTCGAATATAGGGGACAGGACAACAGGGGCGTCCCTTGCCTGGTCTTCCCCCCACAGGCAAACCGCTCCTCTCAAGGTTTCTCTGTTCATTGTTTCCTGTGATCTAGGCAGTGCCTCCCCACGCCACTCAGAGGGACTGCCCACCCAGGCGGTCTTGGCCTGAGGCTGTGTCTAGCCACTCCTCCTTCCTTCTGAGAGCTTAGGCCCTGGAATGCCAGCTAGCTGCCCCGGGCCCGGCCACGGTGGTGAGGGGCACCTCAAATGCTGGGGCGTGGGGTTGTCCACAGCGGACCCCCAAGGGGCAGGCTTGTGGGTCCCGAGTTTTGCCCCTCTGCCGTCCCCTGGCCCTGCAGGGTCGCCCAGGTGAGGTGGCCCAACTCTCCAGTGACAGCCCCCAGCAGCCCACACACAGGCACCAGGCATCCCTCTTTCCTGGAGCAGCCATGTGTTCCTGGCACCCGGTGACCAACGGACCCACTGGCCTTGAGGCAGCATTGTGGGTGGGACTGCAGCCCCATCGTCTCTTCTGCTCATTGTCCAGGTAGCATTTTATGAGCGCCCTCTGTGTGCCTGCCACATGCTGTTCTAGGGGCTGGGGATGCAGGAGGGAGCAGAGGGGATCCCTCCTCACAGAGCTGACAGTCTGGATGTGGGACTAGTGCTGGGCACAGCGCTGTCCTGCAGTGGTCGCTGCCAGGGGGAGACAGAGGGCGGTGGGAGACCCTGCTGACCCCAGGAGCTGGGGTGGGGCCGAGCCCGGGGCCAGGCACAGGCCCGTGTGTGGAGCCCCCACCTGCCCTCCTGGTTTGGGGTGGGCTCCTTGATCACCCCAATCCTCACCCCCCCAACCCTCTGTCCCCTGCAGGAGTGTGGCCTGTTACGCAAGGGGACGGTGTTGCTGGCTGACAATGTCATTTTCCCAGGAGCACCGGATTTCCTGGCACACGTGCGTGGGAGCGGCCGCTTTGAGTGCACGCACTTCTCCGCTTACCTGGAGCACGTCCAGAAGGTGGATGGCGTGGAGAAGGCCGTCTACCTGGGCCCAGACAGCCCAGCACAGCCTTGACCTCCCACCTGTGCTGGGCTCCTTTGCCCAGCCTGCTTCTGAAGGGCACTATGGCTGCCCTGCTGCCAACCCACTTCTGCAGGTTGGAGTCTGTCCTCAATGGGTGACTCAAGGCCTGTGAGGCCGCGGCCAGCCCACACTGCCCCTTCTGCACAGCGGTGCTGCGTGCTCACGCACTGCTCCTCCCCAGTGCAACTGGCTCAGCGCATAAAACCATAGCAATAAATCTGGAAAGTGTCTGCTCATAAAGACCACATCAGGGCAGGCAGAGCTGTGACAGTGTCACTCACCCCCATGAGCATCCCTTTCTCACATGGGCAGGTCCTTGGGCAGTAGACACAGGACGCCGGGGGAAGTTGGGGACATGTGGAAACTCACACAGTCTGTCCTCGAGGTTTGCCATCACCAGGTGGCAGCAATGCCTCAGTGACAGCACTGGGACCAGCAACTCACACCACCCTTCTGGCTCCCGAGCTCTGTCACCTCCTTTTTAAGCATGAGGTGCGGCCTCTTCAGTGAGGTCGGCTGTTAGCCATCTTCCATGCCAGTGTTGGGCTTAAACGATACTAAAATGGAAACTGAAGAGTGACTACTCCGATAGGAGAGGCCGCCCTAGTGCTGCCTCCCACCGCGGTGCTGCTCCTTCCGTCCTCGGCGCCCTGAGCTTTGGCACCAGACACGGGCTGCCCCCTGGACTGGGTGTGAATGCTGCGGGCGGTCCCAGGGGCCCCAGCCCCAGCACTGCTCTTCTTGCAGTCAGGCCCAGGGCGCCTGTTACATCCCCAGGATGTCTGCAGGCTGGGCGGAGTCCCCACCCGGAGGCTGTCCGGCCTAGGACCCCGGAACAGGGCCGCTGGCAGCCCTCACAACCAGCTCTGAGCAGGCAGGCACAGGGGAAGGTGGCCCTGGCCCTGCAGCAGCGCCAGGCGTGGTCTCTCCAGCCCCTCGGGGCCCCGGGGTGACCCTGAGTGGACGCATCTTCGCCAGTCCGGCTCGGCCTTGTTCATGGGAGAGAGTGGGCTCAGACCA
>NW_025793320.1:0-1537 GCF_021613505.1 Equus quagga | reverse complement strand
AGGAAGCAAGGCTACTCACTGTCTCTGCTGTTCTTCAGTGTGGAACCAACAGTCATGAGTTGTGAGAAAAAGAAAGAAGGAGCCTCAGGACTGGAAGGGAAGAACGTAATCACCCACCTGGAAAAGATCCAAGGTCAGCATGTGACACGTGACAACAACAGGAGAACACAACGCTGCAGAAGGCAGATCAATTCACAAGATTCATAGCCTTTCCCATGGTATTACACCAGGAACAATCATTCAACACATAGGATTTAAGTAAATAGTAAGATAACATTTCCAACAGTAACACAAACTGTGAAGAAACAGCCCTCAGGCATTTTGGTCTCCGGATCCTCCACACTCAAATGTTACTGAGGCCCCTAAAGACCTCTATCAGTTTTTACCCAATTAGACATTAAAACTGAGAATCTTCAAAAATATTTAGCTATTAGTACATTTAAAAGAGCAATATACACTTATTTCATGCTAATACAAGTAACATGCTTTTAGGAAAGTACATTTTAAAAAACATTTAGTGAGAAGAGTGGCCTTGTTTTACATTTTTGAAACATGTCCAACATCTGAGTTGAGAGGAGACAACCTGATCATTGTATCTGCTTCTCATTCAGTCTGTGGCAGTATGTTCTTCCAGTCAATGATATGACAAAACCCATCCTCAGATGTAAGTGGAAAAGGAAGGGACTGTGGACCCCAGGGTTCCTCATATCACACTTTGGCATCCTTTGTTATAAAATGTATAGGAATTAACCCAAAGCTTGCAATACCTCCAAAGACAGAAATTTTAACTACTAGTGAAAATGTAGGTGATCTGAATACATGAAAACCTGTCTACACTCTTGGATGGGATGAGCTCGTGTGGTTATGATGTCAGTTGTTCCCCAAATTATACCATTGGTGCAACGCACTTACAATTCCTGTGAACTGAGCGTAAATTTAACACTACCGAAATTTCCTTCTGGAAAACAAAAATAGGGCAAAACTATACTAACCTTCTAAAATGAGTAATTGGGGACATCAGTGTCATGGCAGAGTGAGCTTGCCTGGGACTCTCTCCCCTCCAACATACAACAAAAAGGAGCAACCATATTTGAACAGAAAATGCCCTAAAAGCACAGGAATCCTTAGAGAGTGACAGCAGCCAAATGATGGGGGGCGGAGATGCGGAAGCCCCCCTCAGAGGAGCTGGAATGTGTTAAGAGAGATTTCACTCCCTTCCCTAAAACTGCAATCGTCCTGCAGAAGGAGCTGTGAGGGAAGGATCAGGGGAGGGGTCACATGCATGCAGAACCTCCCAGAACTCCCTAAGGTCCTCGCAGCATAGAGGGAAGCCCTCTAACCTGGCAAAAGCTATTGCGTGGGGTGACCTCATCAAGCCAAGACCCCAGGAGACCAGATAGCAGAGCTGATCAGGAAACCAGGGACTGCGCACAAAGGAAAATGCACCCCCCCAACCCGTGCTGTGCTGTGCCATCTCAGCTGAAGGCATAGGGCTCAGAATATGTGGCTCTCAACCCCCATCCAGTGGCGATAGGCT
>NW_025793319.1:0-8551 GCF_021613505.1 Equus quagga | reverse complement strand
GTACCAGTACCATGCTGTTTTGATTACTATGGCTTTGTTTTGAAGTCAGGGATTTTGATACCTCCAGCTTTGTTTTTTCTCAGGATTGCCTTAGCAATTCGGGGTCTTTGGTTGCCCCATATGAATTTTAGGGTTCTTTGTTCTATTTCCGTGAAGAATGTCATTGGGATTCTGATTGGGATTGCACTGAATTTGTAGATTGCTTTGGGTAGTATGGACATTTTAACTATGTTTATTCTTCCAACCCATGAGCAAGGAATCTCTTTCCATCTTTCTATGTCACTATCAATTTCTTTCAGTAATGTCTTATAGTTTTCATTTTATAAGTCCTTCGCCTCCTTGGTTAAATTTATTCGTAGGTACTTTATTCTTTTAGTTGAGATTGTAAATGAAATTGCATTCTTGAGTTCTCTTTCTGTAAGTTTGTCATTGCAGTATATAACTGCAACTGATTTTTGTAAGTTGAGCCTGTACCCTGTGATGACTTTACTGTAGTTGTTAATTATTTCTATTAGTCTTCCAGCGGAATTTTTGGGGTTTTCTATATCTAAGATCATGTCATCTGCAAACAGTGAGAGCTTCACTTCTTCACTCCCTATTTAGATTCCTTTTATTCCTTTCTCTTGCCTTATTGCTCTGGCCCAAACTTCCAGTACTATGTTGAATAAGAGTGGTGATAGAGGGCATCCTTGTTGTTCCCGTTCTCAGGGGGATGGCACTCAGTTTTGCCCACTGAGTATGATGTTGGCTGTGGGTTTGTCATATATGGCCTTCATTATGTTTAGGTAATCTCCTTCTATCCCCATTTTGTTAAGAGTTTTTACCATAAATGGCTGTTGGATCTTGTCAAATGCTTTCTCAACATCTATTGAGATGGTCATGTGGTTTGTATTCGTCAATTTGTTGATGTGGTGTATCACGTTGATTGATTTGCACATGTTGTACCATACCTGTGTCCCTGGTATGAATCCCATTTGATCATGATGTCTGATCCTTTGGATGTATTGCTGAATTCGGGTTGCTAAAATTTTGTTGAGGATTTTTGCATTTATGTTCATCAGCGATACTGGCCTGTAGTTCTTTTTTGCGCTGTCCTTGTAAGGCTTTGGTATCAGAGTGATTTTGGCCTCACAGAATGTGTTAGGAAGTCCTCCATCTTCCCTAATTTTTTGGAATAGCTTGAAAAGGATGGATATTAAATCCTTTCTGACAGTTTGGTAAAATTCCCCAGGAAAGCCATCTTGTCCCGGGATTTTCTCCTTTGGGATGCTTTTGATTACTGTTTCAATCTCTTTACTTCTGATTGGTCTATTCAGATTGTCTGTTTTTTCTTGACTCAGCTTTGGGAGTCTAAGAATTTATCCATATCCTCTAGGTTATCCATTTTGTTGGCATAGAGTTTTCTGTAGTACTCTCTTATAATCTGTTGTATTTCTGTGGCGTCTGTTGTTATTTCTCCTCTTTCATTTCTGATTTTCTTTATCTGAGCTTTCTCTCCTTTTTTCTTTCTAAGTCTGGCTAGGGGTTTGTCAATTTTATTTATCTTCTCAGAGAGCCAGCTCTTTGTTTCATTGATCCTTTCTACTGGCTTTTTTGTTTCAATAGCATTTATTTCTGCTCTGATTTCTATTATTTCTCTCCTTCTGCTGAATTTGGGCTTTGTTTGTTCTTCTTTTTCTAATTCAGTTAGGTGTAATTTGAGATTGATTATCTGGGATTTTGCTTGTTTGTTAAGGTGAGCCTGTATTGCTATGAATTTCCCTCTTAATATGGCTTTTGCTGCATCCCATATGAGTTGGTATGGTAGGTTATCGTTTTTATTTGTCTCAAGATATTTTTTTGATTTCTCCTTTATTTCTTTATTGATCCATTGCTTGTTCAATAGCATGTTGTTTAGTCTCCAGATCTTTGTGCCTTTCTCAGCTTTCTTCTGGTAATTCATTTCTAGCTTTATAGCATTATGATCGGAAAAGATGCTTGTTATTATTTCAATCTTTTGCCATTTATAGAGGTTTGCCTTGTTTCCCAACATATGGTCTATCCTTGAGAATATTCTGTGCGCACTTGAGAAGAATGTGTATTCTGCTTTTTTTGAATGAAGTGTTCTATATATGTCTATTAAGTCCAACTGGTTTAGCTTTTCATGTAATTCCACTGTTTCCTTGTTGACTTTCTGTCTTGATGATCTATCCATTGATGTGAGTGGGGTGTTGAGGTCCCCTACTATTATTGTGTTATTGATAATAACAATAACTTCTTTAGGTTTGTTAATAGTTGCTTTATGAAATTTGGTGCTCCTGTGTTGGGTGCATAGATATTTACAAGCATTATTTCTTCTTGATGGAGTGTTCCTTTGATCATTGTATACTGCCCCTCTTTGTCTCTCTTTACCTGTCTTATCTTGAAGTCTACTTTGTCTGATATGACTATTGCGACACCTGCTTTCTTTTGTTTGCCATTAGCTTGGAGTATCGTCTTCCACCCTTCACTCTGAGCCTGTGTCTGTCATTGGAGTTGAGATGTGTTTTCTGGAGACACCAAATTGTTGGGTCTTGTTCTTTAATCCATCTTGCCACTCTGTGTCTTTTTATTGGAGAATTCCATCCCTTTACTTTTAGGGTGATTATGGATGTATGAGGGCTTAATACTGTCATTATATCATTCATTTTCTGGTTTTTCTGCATTTCCTTTATTTCTCATCTTGTGTGTTTTGGTCTACCCATTGAACTATGAAGTTTATTACGATGTGTTTCTTTGTTTTCTCCTTATTTCTTTTTTGTGTCTCTGTTCTGCTTTTTGGTTTAGTGGTTACCCTGAGGTTTGTATTCAGAATCTCATGTATAATATACTCCATTTTCTGATGACTTCTTATTGCCTTAGTCTAAACCAATTCAGTCCCTTTCCTTCTCCTCTCTTAAGTTATTTTTCTCATATTTTATTCCAACTTGTGTTGTGAATTTGTGCTTAAAGTGACAAGATTGTCTTGTGGTTGGTGTTTTCCTTCCCTTTAGCCTAATGCTATAGCTGAATATTTGCTATCCTATTCTGATTCTGTCTACCTATTTATCTCCTTACTCTATGTTTTGTGACCGCTTTCTCACTTTTTTTCTTTTTTCAGGTATGAGGGCGGGGCGGGGTGTCTCATGGTTACAAAGCCCCTTTGCTTTTGTTTTTCTGGGAAAGATTTAATTTCTCCCTCATATCTGAAGGATGTTTTTGCTGGATAGATATTCTTGGCTGAAGATTCTTGCCTTTTCAAGTTTTAAATAGGTTATTCCAATCTCTCCAAGCTTGTCAGGTTTCTGCAGAGAAATCTGCTGAAAGACCGATAGAGAGTCTTTGTAGGTCATTTTCATCTGCCTTGCTGCCCTTAGTATTTTTTCTGTGTCATTTATTTTTGTGTGCTTTACTACTATGTGTCTTGCAGTAGGTCTTTTTACATTGACAAATCTATGAGATCTGGAAGTTTCTTCCACACAGATTTCCCTCTCTTTCCCTAGATTTGGGAAGTTCTCTGCTATGGTTTCTGTGAACAAGCTTTTGGCTCCATTCTGCTTCTCTTCACCTTCTTGAATACCTATAATTCTTACGTTGCAGTTCCTAATTGAGTTGGATATTTCTCGGAGACTTTCTTCATTTACTTTTAGTCTCAGTTCTCTCTTCTCCTCTGTGTGGAGCATTTCAACATGTCTGTCTTCGATTATGGTGATACGCTCCTCTATGATGTCCACTTGAGCATTCAGGGCATCCATATTTTGTTTTCTCTCTTCCATTGTGTCTTTCATCTCTAATATTTCTGATTGATTCTTCTTTACTATTGCAATCTCTTGTGAAGTAGCTCCTGAACTTGTTGAATTGTTTCTCTACATTCTCTTTTCCCTCGTTGAGCTTTTTGATGGCAGCTATTTTGAATTCATTGTCATTTAGCTTACATATTTCTGTGTCCTCAGGACTGAGTTCTGGGTGTTTGTTGTTTTCTTTCTGGTCTGGAGATTTGATGTAGTGTCTGATGTTGGTAGGATGGGTCTTTCTCATTCTGACATTATTCAGTTGCATTTACAGCCTATAGCCACTGGGTGGGGGGTCGATTTCTGGGTATTCTGAGCCTCTGCCCTCTGCTGAGATCCCAAAGAGTTGAGCAGTGCCGGGTGGGTTGGGGTAGAATGCTATCTCCTGTGTGCTCTCGGGGTTTTCTTGATCAGCTCTTGCTATCTGGTTTCCTGGGGTGTTGGCTTGATGAGGTCTCCATCAAAGTTTTTGCCTTGTTAGAGGGTTGCCATCTAGGCTGCAAGGTCCTGTGGGATTCCTGGTTGATCCCGTGAACAAGCGGCCCCTCCCCTACTCCTTCCCTCATGGCAGTGATCACAGTCTTTAGGTGAGGGAGTGAATTTCTCTCTTACTCCATTCCAGCTCCTCTGAGGGGGGCTCCAGGCTCTCTGCCCTCCATGGTGTGGCTGCAGGTCTCTCTGACGATTTCCTGTTGTGTTAGGGAGTCTTCTTTTGGAGTATGGATGCCCCTTTTTGTTGTATGTTGGAGGGGAGAGAGCCTTAGGCAAGTTCAGTCCACCATGACACTGACATCACTCCCCTCGATCTAGTATGTCTTTTTATTTTAGAGTCTATCTCTTGCACAGTGGATAGAGAGGTTCTTGGGAAAAGGATGTCTTAGTTACATGTGCCCATGGTCTATCACACAAGCCCTGGCACATAATGAGTAATTAATAAATGTTTGCTAAATGGCTGGATAGGCTGGGTGAGTGGTGGATGTCTGGATCGATGGTGAATGGATGGGATGGGGCTGAGGGTGGGTGGTTAGTGGATGGATGGATAGACGGATGGTTGTTTGAGGTGAATGAATGGAGAGAGGGACGACTGGAATGGATGATGGATGAGTGGGATGATGGATTGTGTCAGGGTATGGGTAGTGAATGAATGGATGGATGGGTGAATGAGGTGAGTGGGTGGTTTTGAAGGGGGCATGGGGCGGGTTAAGGAATGGAGCGATGGAGAATGGGGTGGGTATAAAGTGGAATATGCAGTGGGTGGTGGGTGGAGTGACGACTGGATGGCTGGATTGGTGGCAGATGTGGTGGGAGTGAGCCAGGTGGGTGAAAACAGACAATAGCTGGTCCTCATCTGAATAGCTTCCTAGACATTCTCTATTTTTCCTCTTCAATCATCTTATATTATACATATCATTTATCTACAAGAATCAGGCTGGCCTGCATTCACCACTGAATTGATACCTGTAAAGGCATATTCAGATTTAAGAATTCACAAATCCCTAGATATTATGGGGATTGGCAGATACCTACTGCTCCAGATTGGAGTCAGCTGAATGGCTGCTTAATAGGTGGATGGCACCAGACCACCAACGGCTGAGCCAAAGAAAAATCCCCTGTGCAGTGCAGCCCACAGCCCTGGAAGGCTGAGGGATGCCCCAGCTCCTGCCTGCCTGGAAAGGAGAGCAATTTTGCTTTTGTGGGAGCTCATGGAATCCTGCTGATGGAAGAACTGGGCATGGTCTTCCCAATACCAGGGGTGGGTCACCGAGTGTTATGGCATCCAATAGAGGATTCTGTGCCCGCAACCCTTCCCGAGTCCCAGTCCACCCTGACCTCTTTTGGGAAGTGTGGAGCAACAACAATAGTTTCATGAGCATTAACAAAGTACTGTGCTCAGGGCATGAATGTCTATGCCATTTAACGCTCAAAGTGGCCCTAGGACCTGCTGCTGATATTATCTCCTCTGGTTCAGGCATCAGGCGAGGTCATCTGCCCAAGGTCACTGAGCTGCCAAGAGGGCAAGTCAGGCTTTACCACCACTTCATTGGACTTCAATACTCCTGCTCTGCACTTTGTGCTAAACTGTTCCTGTCCAAGGAAAAGGAGGCCGACGTCATGACCTGCAAGACACTTGGGAAGGACAGGATGGGGATTGGGAGTCTCGTGAACAAGACTTTGCAGCACGTGGTTTTGATAAAGACAGTGGGAGGCAACACATTCAAAAGATATTCCTCAAATCCTCCCTCTCAACTGTAATAATCTTGGGAACACCTCCTCTTTGGCTGATGGACTGGGGAGGGGAAAAATTCTGAAATAAGTGTAGGATTGTTCAAGGAAGTCCTGCTGGCTAACGCCACTGAGCTTCAGATCCCACAGAATGCTCCGGATCACTGGCCAGGACAAGAGAAACCAGGGAGACTGAGGAAAGAGTTAGGGGAGATGCCCCAAGGACTGTAGGTTAACGTGGCTCCTTGTGCAAAGCCCCTGGCACAGAACTTTGTGAATCCAAGAGCCCACATGCCCTCCTTCCTTCTTTTTTTTTTTTGAGGAAGATTAGCCTTGAGTTAACATCTGCTGCCAATCCTCCTCATTTTGCTGAGGAAGACTGGCCCTGAGCTCACATCCGTGCCCATCTTCCTCCACTTTATACATGGGATGCCTACCACAGCATGGCGTGCCAAGTGGTGCCATGTCTGCACCCGGGATCCAGACCGGCGAGACCCGGGCCGCTGAAACAGAACGTGTGAACTTAACCCCTGTGCCACCGGGCTGGCCCCTCACTCCTTCCTTCTTCATTGTGCTGGATCATTCCACTGGCCCTTCCATAGCCATACTCCACCCTTCTCCACCATGTGCTGGGCCCAGGGGCAGGTCTTCAGTGGCCCTATCAATGGCTCCCTTGTTCGCCACCAGGAGTTGGGTCTTCCATTGGGAGCAGCTGCAGGAGATTGAAAGGAGGGAAGGGAGTCTTGGGCAGCCATCGGCTCCCCTCTACTGGGGTCACAGCTCCTATCAGGCAACCCAGTCCAGTAACTGCACTCCCAGGCCCTCCTCCTCTGGGGGTGGGCATCAGTCAGTTTTTACCACATTACAAGCAACCTCAGAATCTCAGTGGCTGCCAGAGCAGTCATCAGGTTTTCTGCTCACAGGTCTGCAGGTCAGCTCTGACTCTGATGGGCCCAGCTCAGTTTGGTTCAGGCTGCCAGGTGGGGTCAGATCTGCTCCAAGGGTCTCCTCCTTCTGAGGCCGTCATATACCTGGAGCCTGCTCTCCTCAGGACAAATGACAGAAGCACAAGAAGTCAGCCAAGCCACACAAGTACATTTCAAGCCTCTGCTCCCATCACTTCCTCCTTCATAGTCGGTTGACCTCAGCAAGTCCCATGGCCAAGCCCTCAACCTGTGGAGTGGGGATGTTCATTCTTCCTCTTCCAATGGAGGCGGTACACGGTCACATGGCTCAGGAAGAGAAGTGCTGGAACAATCATCTTGAGGAATCCAAGACGGTAAGGGCTCCCCACTGACACAGCCCTGGCTCACAGCACTGTCCCTGGTTGGTTTCCCAATGACTCGCCCACACATTTGTAAATCATCCATGTATGAATAATTTTAATGGCTACTTTATTTTTTAAATGTTTTAGTGTTATTTTTAAATTAAATGCTCCTCAAGTTCCCCAGTTTGAGGATGTCATCTGTTTCCTGAAGAACACTTCAAGGCATCGAGCAACTGAGCCAATGTTCACTGAGAGCCCCCTCTGTGCCCGGCTTGAGTGGATAAGAATCAGGTGGACAAAAAGAATGCCCTCTTCCTGCCGAGCTCACGTTCTGTTCCGTGCATGGGGCTAACCGATCCTTGCGTGCATCATCTAAAGGAATGATCACAACCGCCCTGGGCAGGAGCGTGTCTTATCCCAGTGTAAGAACATGAGGCTCCAAGTGGTGGAGTGAGTTACCCAAGGTCACTCAGCATGGAGGCGAACGAGCCAGGATTCGACCCCAGGTCCCCCTTCTCCGCAGCCTCATCAGGACCATGCTTGATGGCCTCCTGTTGCAGTAGAACAAGTGTTTGTAAATACAGACTCGTTTCATCATCATCTGTGCACCAGGCTGTTAGCTGTCAGTTTGCAGATGGGAAAACGGAGTGTCAGGGAACAAGGCCCAGTTTCCCGGGACCACAGGTAGAAAACTGCAACACTGAAATGCAAATCCGGTTCTACCAACCCCAAATGTGTTCTTCCTGCCACAGTGCACTGCCAGTCAGCTCTCTCTCTCAGTGGGACTCTGTGCTGAGCAGATCCCAGTGGGAGCTCCGGCTGTGCTGAGCACGGCCCCGGACAGAGGTCGGCCTCCTCCAGCTCTGCTCCATGGCTCCTCAACCAGCTGGGCCTCTCCAGGTCCAGCAGGTTCCCCACTCCCATGCCAACTGCTGCTCGGGGCCACTTCTCAACCACGTGTCACAGCCCACTCAACGACGAGCAAACCCATATCAATGGCAGAACAACCCGGGCTGTAATGACAGTCACGATGAGCTCGGTCCCCAAAGTGATAATCTCTTGACTGCACGGGATCTAAATCCAACTGTTGTCCCAGGAGCCCCATCGGCAGGGGGCCAGTGCCTGTGGAAAGGGACTACTAATGAGGCCAAGAGCTCCCTGCAAAAACACAGAGACGAATCCAGAGCCGGCCTGGTCTCTCCCTGACTGTCCAGTCCAGCGGCTTCTTCCGGCCGTCAAATTAAGGCTGAGAACTGACCTTGAGCCATTTCTG
>NW_025793318.1:0-3459 GCF_021613505.1 Equus quagga | reverse complement strand
GGATGCTACAGTAAGGTAGACCATTGAATTAGATGAAGAGGAATACTACCAAGAGAACATGATCAGTCCCAAAACCATGAACCAACGTTAAATCTTACAGTCCATGATGTTGCTACTAACCACCTTCACGAGTAATCCAAACAGGCCAACGTCTTCCCAAGTTCAGGCAAAGGGTTGGTCCAAAAGTACAATTCAGGGCCTGCCCTGTGGTGGAGCGGGTAAGTGTCCACGTTCCGCTTGGGCAGCCCAGGCCTCTCTGTTTCACATCACGGGTGCAGATCACATTAGCAGTGTTAGGAAATATAGATTTCATGGTACGGTGCGGACAGAGATCATAAATAAGTGTCAATTGTGAGGATACCTTATCAAGAATCACCAGAAAAAGAACTATGAGACTATTACAATATATGAAAGCATCTGGTACACTTCGCCAAGGAAGAAGGAAGGAAAACATGTGACCTGCCAAGGTGGAATTGGCAGAGTGCTAGGAGAAGACGCGATCATTGAACATCAGAAGATTGCCTGGGTACTTCAACTTGGGAGGCAGTCCATGACTTTCTCTGGGGAAGGTCCACCCACTTTGCCATCTACCCAAGATATAAGAGATAAAACCCAGGATAATCTTACAGGAAACAAACCAGTGTCTAGAGAGAATGTAGCAGGCCTTTCAAAGTTCGAGGAGAAAGTTAGAAAATGTCAAGAAATCCAGAAAAAGAAAAACTATCCTGCCTGGTAAAGGTGAGGAGTCACACTGGTCTGAGATGGCTCTGAAACTCTATGTGCATGGAGGTTCTCAGGACAACTTAGAATTTTGTGGTCATTTATGACATCACGGTGAACATGTCATCCAAAATGGCCGCATGGTTACAGTCTGAGGATTGGCCTAGGATAGGCTATTAAAGGGAGAGATAGCCAGAAACAGCTTTGACAAACGGAAAGCGGCCATAGAAACTGGAAGAGATAAAACAGTCTCTGATTCAAGGGATAAGAAAGGAATCCTTGGCAAGAAGTGAGAATGGAGGGACAAGCACTGAGAGCAGAACATTGACATCTATTCAAGTGTAAGGGAGGCCGTGCTGATTCAAGCTTGCAACTTGATTGGAAACAAGAGCCTGCACTTGGGCCTTTTCAGACCTAGGTTTTACTTCTGCCTTAAGCATAATAGAAAGTCAAGAATGATGTCTTGAGGACATTGAAGACACGAATCGATGTCTACTTTCTTAGGCCCCTAGCATTCTTTGAAGATCAGTCTCACTTTCCATATCTCTGGCGCCACGGGCCCCACTGGGTACATGCTAATGTGTCCCAAGATATGTCTTGGAAGCCTTGAGGGAATGGAGCCCTGTCATGCTATGGGTATGTCTCTTTGTTTGGAAGGGCTCTAAAAGTGTGCTGAAAAGCAGCCTTTTCCAGAGGGCTTCGTTCCTTTGTGAAGGCTGCCCTCCCCGGCTAGAGTGATCTGTTTAGCTCCAATGAAATTCTCTCCCCCTACCTCTTGCTGGAGAAGGATTATTGACTATGTGTTTTGACACCATCTGTAAGGAAGTTGGCTGAAAGTTAGAACTTTACAATTCTGTTTCAGAAAAATAAATGGACCAGGGCAGAGGATGTAAGGCAAACAAATGGCTCAGCCTATAGAAATTAAGTAATCCCGTATCTAGGTAGAATCTAGAGGAACGTTCAAGGATCAGTGGTCAGGTTCGAAACTTCCCAAATCCAGAAAGGAGACAGAAAAATATCTTTCCTGGAGAGAGGAATTCATCAGATTTGTCTAATTTGTCTCAGAAACATTTTGTCCGTGAAGGGGGTTGCAGGTCCACCTCGAATTTGGAGATTCTGATCACAGGATGTCAAACCAACCCAGATGATCATGTGTTCTCAGTGCTAAGTTTGACCTAGGCTAGGATAGCAAAGATTCCTACAGTGACCAGTGCAATTCAAAGACAACAACCTAAAGTCACAAAAGCACTCACAACCTTGGCCCAGAGAACATACCATGATTAAAGAAATACAAAATTAATCACTTGGAATGAAGGAGAACGGACTGCTAAGCACATCTAAGGGAGATAGCTGAGGAAGACCATGACGAGTATACTATGTAAAAGAAAAAAAGGACCCAGCAAATGGAAGGCGAACAGAAATCACACCTGAATAATCCATAATGAATGATGATGTCCATCTTTAGACAGACTCTGCTTGAACGTTTGAAACTCAGAGAAATTCACAAGCCAAAAAAGGGCAACGAAGGTCAAACCTGGGCTAACTGGGAAGGGTGAGTTATGAGACTGCACCAAGTGGGCTCTGAAGCCCTGTATCCATGAAGCATGATGGGACAGCAGAGACACAATTATGACAAATCCTCTGACATCACATTGGACCCAAAAGACAACCTGGCCTCATCTACACAGTGCCAGAGTTGGGCTCAAGTAACATATTCATGTCCCATTGCCCTCAACTGCAGGTGGCCCATGGAACATGAACGGGGCCGGCCAGTGTTGCTGCAGTGAGGTCCGCACCTTCTGGATCGGTGGCCCGGTGTGGGCCGGGTGGAAGTCTGGGGGTGAGACTCCCCACCACTGCTTCAGTCATTCTGGGGCAGGCGTCCGAGGTAGTGTAGAGGCAAATGGGAAGGAACATTAGACAGGGCCAGACTTCCACAGCAAATACAGGAGCATTGCCAGCAGATGTGAGCACAGCATTGCACTTCTGCCAAAACAAAACCAATTAAATGTTGCAAAGAATAGAATAACAGAAGCTAAAAACAAACAAACAAACAAACAAGAGCTTGCCAGTATGAAGAAGAAGATCTCTCTGAAGAACTATAGCATAACTGGTGAAAGCTATGGCCATTGAAAACCCACAAAAGTTTGGGGAAAGAAATTCAAGAAGACACAAGGAAAAAGAAGGATATTCTGGCATGTCGGAATGGAATAATTAACACACTTGAAAGATCCATACCACAGAAAGGAATCTGTGGATTCCATGCAATCACAGTCAACATTGCAGCAATATTTCCCACAGAGATATAAGAGAGAATGTGTAAGTTTCTATTCAGCAACAAGAGACCCTGCATAGGCCAGGGAATCCTCAGGAAAATGAACAAAGCATGACATATCAAACTTTCTGATTTCAACATATAGGATGAAGCGCTAGGTACCGAAACAGCACAGTCTGCGTCCTGAAACAGGCAGACAGACCCCTGCAACAGAATCGAGAGCCCAGAGAACAACTCAAACGTACATGGATAGCCCATATTCAACCAGGGAGCCAAGAGGAGACAGTAGAGAAAGGAGAGTCTCTACAATAAACGGTGCTGGGAAGCCTGCACAGCCACATGGAACACAACGAGAGTACACCATGATGTTACACCTGGCACTCACACCACCTCGAAATGGATTAAAGCCTTGAATGGCACACTTGGAAACCGAGAAACTGGTAGGAGAAGACCTAGGCAGAGTG
>NW_025793317.1:0-4112 GCF_021613505.1 Equus quagga | reverse complement strand
GTCACACAGTGGAGTGCAGAGATGGGGCTCAAACTCACCTTCGTTACCTCCAAAGCTGGAGCTATAGCTGACGGTTGAGCGCCCTGGGGGAATTTCTGAGTCCCAGCTAACAGCCAGGACGGCGGGGCAGCAGTCTTGAGTTGGTGCTGCCACCTAGGGACAAGACAGAGAACTGTGACCCAAACCTTCCCCTCCTTCCTTCCCTCCCCAGGCTCCAACCCCGCCCCCGGCTTGAGAGGCCCGCAGGGCTGAGCGCTCCCTCTGGCAGCCAACCACTGGGTGTTTTGGCGGAGGCCGCCTGGGTGCAGAGAGCTGAGCTCTAGAGTGAGCAGGTGCCTCCTCAGGCCTCCTCACTGTCTCCCAGCGCGCGGCTCTGAAGAAACAGTTGTTGAGTAAATGACCAGGGACGCAAATCTCCACAGGCCTGGGGACCCCCCGGTCTCCACAGACAACCTGTGAAGACACTCCACTGTGAGGGTCAGGGATGAGCACGTCCCGGCCTGGGCCAGCTTCTGCCTCAGTGGGGGTCCTGCACGATCCCTTCCACGGAGCACAGACTGGCGCCCTTTGCCGTGTTAAGCAGCTTGTCTTGCATTATCTAATTTCATCCGAGACCCAAAGAGCTCATCGTGGCCTGCCCGAGTTCTCAGAGCAGGGACTCGAACCCGGATCCTCAGACTCCAAGGGCAGGGTTCTGCTTCATCACTCTGCCCTGCCACCCCACTTCCGCCGGTTTGACTCACCCCACGAAACCTCGTTTTTGTCAGCCTAGTCATCCAGATGTGATGACTCAAGAGTTGCCGTGGGGCAGACTGCCAGGGGGAGAAAGGCCTATGTCAGCACGGTGGCTCTCCTGACCTTTAAGGGCAGCGAGGAGTTAGCTCAATCTGAAACATGTGGCTGCCAACGGACTTCAGTCTCAGCTGGAACAGGACAGAACAGCTGGGCAGAGAAGCAGAGGGGAGTCCCGCTTCCTGCGCCTCCCTGCTCTTTCTGGGTCTTCTCCCAAGCCCAGGGTCGCCTGAAACGTGGAAGGCAGAAGCCGCATTCTCCTTTTAGACCTGGTTCTTGGAATCTGGTTGCACATGGAGAGAGGATAAAGGGTCACCTTCTAGAAGGCAGGACATTCTCACCAAACCTGTGCTTCACTCGGCCCCAAAGTAATTCAGTAACTTCTCTGTTTAGTCGTCAAAGCTTGCCTCCAAAGTGCGTCATTTGTGTCAGGAAACCCACTTTCGATTCGGGGCTACATAAACTGGTTGCCCACAGTAACAAAACAAACATCACTGAATAGTCAGCTCTGCCCCTAACAGTGTCTATGGTGAGGACAGATGCTAAGCGGCATGCTCCAGAATAGATGGGTTTTACCTGAAATATATGGATTACTCATGTAAACCAGTCGTTTCCTACATTGGGTGGTCATCACACTGCTCTGAAGATCTGATGAAAACTCTAGACTCCGCCTGCCCTTTACAAAGTATATATGTACTCATCAAATTTAGGTTATATCATTTCGGGGGCTCGTAGACTCCTGAAACCCATTTGTAGACCCCCAAGGTAAAAACCTGTCCTCAGTCAACACAGCAAGCACCCAGTACTCAAGAAGCACAGCTGCTGGCAGAGAGTGTGGTCCAGGGCGTGTGGTAGTGAACTGGAGTCAGAAGTTCTGATGAGGGGCTGGCTGGCGGAGCAGTGGTTAAGTTTGTGCGCTCCACTTCGGCGGCCCCAGGTTCACAGGTTCAGATCCAGGGAGCGGACCTAGCACCACTCATCAAGCCACACTGAGGTGGCATCACACATAAAATAGAGGAAGAATGGCACAGATGTTAGCTCAGTGACAATCTTCCTCAAGCAAAAAGAGGAAAATTGGCAACGGATGATAGCTCAGGGCCAATCGTCCTCACAAAAAAAAAAAGTTCTCATGAGTTGTCACAATTTAGTGAGGTGGGAGGGCGTCCTACTTGCAAGAAGGAGACCCACTCGACATGAAGCAGAACGTTTGACTCAAGGACAGTTGTGATCTGGCAGCTCTGATACAGTGTCATCAGTGGTGAGAAGGAAGGAGTGGGGATGAGGACGGGATGCAATGAAGATGTATGTTAGCTACATCACTTGATAATTTTTTAATGGTTTGAAGCCTAATGGTTTTTCAAAATGATACATGAAAAGGTCCCTTTGGCAAAAGAGTCTTGTGCTAAAACAGCCATGTCAAGTGCCTTCCAGTGAATGGAAGGTTGGGACAACCTTTGTGAGACAGGTGGCTATCTGCAGAATACAATCACAAGGGCACAAGGACCCCAAACGTTGTTGCTGTGGCTTAAGGTGTTTATTACAAAGTGCAAGTGTTCCTGGAAAGAGCAATACTTTGTCCTATCAGCCATTTACACTATAGACAGAATTTTTGTCTGCTCCTTCTCGGAAGGTCTTCTTTTGATTCCAAGGAGTTTAGAGAAGGCATAAAAACGCTCGAGATTGGAGGAGGGGGATGGGAGAGGACTTGGATGGGAGCTAGAGGCGTTGAAACCAAACTGATCATGTCATGATTTCTCTCACTATTGATCCTGCTTTCAGCTAAGCTGAGTTGCAAATCGACTGAGTTGATTGAGCCATTTGCCTCAAGATCAAATTCTGGCCAAAATATTAGCCCCTGTTCCTGCTCCAACTTCAGGATGTATCCTGAGGTAGAGATTTCATGTTACCAACCTATCTTTATGCTTCATATTGGGAGGTACTGCTGTTACTGCCATGCATGTGTATATGTGTGTATGTCTGCGTGCAAATCTGTGGGCATGTGCTCTTACTGCAGTGTGTGTATATGTGTGCGTGTGTGCATGCAAATCTGTGGGTGTGTCTGCAAGGCTGGGTGTGTCCACAAGTCGAGGACAGGATCCTAATGCTTTCCACACTAGGTGCCTGTGAACCCTTTGGTTTCTAAGTTCAGACACGCTCTGTTCCTGTTTGCATCTCTCCTTTCAGAACCAGCTTTCCTCCCCTGCAGCATCTCTGGCACCTGCTCTACTGTCCCTTCTTTATTGATTCATCCATTCAACACAAATGTACTGAGCAGCCACCTGGGTCAGACACACCGCTAGGGACTGAGGATGGGGGAGTGGACAAGGAGGACCCATCCCTGGCTGCCGGGAGCCTACAGTCTAGTGGAGGAAACAGACACCAGAGAACTAACCATACTGACTAATGAATGACGACTGTGGTAAGTGCCTTGGAAGAGAAGCACAGAGAACTAGGGCTGTGCAACGGGAAGCCGAGGGAGAGGGAGCGGGTGCTGACCCTGAGGTGCCATCAGTGTCAGGGTTTGGGTGAGGTTGAATGGGCAGGACAGAGTGCGGAGGCTAAGTGGAGGGCCTGAGGAGGGCGTGTGGGAGAGGACACGTAGGAAGCGGGTGCTGAGGAACTGGGCACAAGGCGGGAGGACCCCAAAGAGTCAGGGGGAGGAAGGCTGGGGGGATGCAGAGGGGAAAGCTGAGATTTGGGGGAGGGGGGGCTGTTGAGGAGGGATAACAGCGGGGTGACCTGGAAGTGACTTGGAGGGAAGGGCAGTGCTGGGTGTGTGCCCCATCCCCAGAAGGGCCAGGCTGTCCTCCTGGGACTGCACAGTGAGTGTGTTGGCCTCAGCTGGGCAGGGATCCCTGGGTGGCTCTCATAGCATCTGAAATCATCTCAGGTATTGCTGGTCTGAGTGCCCCTGCTATAAAGCAAGGAGTGTCAGTGCGGACTCTGCAGCCAGAAAGCCAGAAATGTGCTCCCCTGTTGGGGAGATAAAAGAGCTCTCGGGAGCACCGGGGATGAAGAAGCTTGTTAAGGAATGAGAATAAGGTGGAGAAGACCAGAAAGGTAAGCTGTCGCACAGCAATCTGTCCCAGCAGGAAATACCGACTGTGAAGATACAGAGCTGCCTTCGGATTCTAGTCGTCTCCAGAACCACACAAACGACTGTGCACGAGAGATTCAATGGGCACAGGCAGCCTTTGACTGAGGCTGGACTCCTGCTTGTTACCCCGGCAACTGTGATGGTCCTTATTAAGACAACAGGGATGCTTCCAAGCACCAAGAGGGTAGGGAACTAGGTGGTGGTTGTTAGTGCTATGGAGTGG
>NW_025793316.1:0-5973 GCF_021613505.1 Equus quagga | reverse complement strand
TGTACACGACATCCAGATAGAACATTTATAACTTGAAATTTGCACCTCTTAATCTCCTGACCTATTTTGCCCATCTCCCTATTCCTCAGCCTTCTGGCGACCACCAGTTTGTTCTTTGTATCTATGACTTTGTTTTGTGGTTTTTTTTTTGTTTATTCCTTTGTTTTCTTTTTTAGATTCCATGTATAAGTGAAATGATATGGTATTTGTCTTTCTCTATCTGACTTATTTCACATAGTGTAATACCTTCTAGGTCCATCCATGTTGTCACAAATGGCAAGATTTCATTCTTTTTCATGGCTGAGTAATATTCCATTGTATATGTATACCACATCATCTTTATCCATTCATCTGTCAGTGGACACTTAGGTTGGTTCCATATCTTAGTTATTGTAAATCGCGCTGCAATGAACATAGGGGTGCATGTATCTTTTTGAATTACTATTTTCATTTTCTTTGGATAAATACCCAGAAGTAGAATTGCTGGACTGTATGGTTGTTCTATTTTTAGTTTTTTTGAGGAACCTCCATACTGTTTCCCACAGTGGCTGCACCAATTTACATTCCTACCAACTGTGCATGAGTGTTCCCTTTTCTCTATATCCTCGCCAACAGTTGTTATTTGGTGTCTCTTTGATAATAGCCATTCTGACAGGTGTGAGGTGATATCTTATTGTGGTTTTGATTTGCATTTCTCTGATAATTAGCGATGTTGACAATCTTTTCATGTGTCTGTTGGCCATCCATCTGTCTTCTTTGGAAAAATGTCTATTCAGGTCTTCTTGCCATTTTTTAAATCAGATTGGTGTTTTTCGTTTTAATATATATTGAGTTGTATGAGTTCTTTATATATTTTGGATGTTAACCCGTTATTGGCTGTGCCATTTGCAAATATCTTCTCCCATACAGTAGGTTGTCTTTTCATTTTGTGGATGGTTGCTTTCATTGTGCAAAAGATTTTTTTTTTCTGAGGAAGATTTTCCTGGAGATAACATCTGTTGCCCATCTTCCTCTTTTTTGTATGTGAGCTGCCCCCACAGCTGACCACTGACAGACGAGTGGTGTAGGTCTGCGCCCAGGACCTGAACCCCAGCTGCTGAAGCAGAGTGCCAAACTTAACCACCACGCCACTGAGGCTGGCCCTGCAAAAGCTTTTTAGTTTGATGAAGTCCCATTGGTTTATTTTTGCTTTTGTTGCCCTTACCTGAGCAAAAATGCATTGCTAAGACTGATATCAAAGAGTTTACTGCCTATGTTTTCTTCTAGGCATTTTTTGAGTTCAGATGTTACATTCAAGTCTTTAATCTCTTTTGAGTTAATTTTTGTATATTGTGTCAGAAAGTAGTTCAGTTTCATTCTTTTGCATGTAGCTGTCCAGTTTTCCCAACACTATTTATTGTAGAGACTGTCTTTTCCCCATTATGTATTCTTGCCTCCTTTGTCAAAGATTAATTTACCATGTAATTGTGGGTTTATTTCTGGGCTCTCTATTCTGTTCTCTTCATCTGTGGGTCTCTTTTTGTGCCAGACCTATACTGTTTGGATTACTGTTGCTTTGTAGTACAGTTTTAAACCAGGAAGCATGGTACTTCCAGCTTTGTTCTTCTTTCTCAAGATTGCTTTGGCTATTCGGGGTCTTTTGTTTTAGGATTTTAGGATCGCTTCTTCTAGTTCTATGAAAAATGCCATTTGTATTTTGATAGGGATTGCATTGAATTTTAGATTGCTTTGCGTAGTATGGACATTTAAAAAATAGTAATTCTTACAATCTATGAGCAGGATATATCTTTCCATATATTTGTGTCATCTTCAATTTCTTTCATCAGTGTCTTGTTTCAGACTACGGGTCCTTCACCTCCTTGGGTAAGTATATCCTTAGGTATTTTATTCTTTCTGATGCAGTTATAAATAGGATTGTTTTCTTAATTTCTCTTTCTGAAAGTTTGTTGTTCATGGATAGAAATGCAACAGATTTCTGTATATTGATTTTGTACTCTGCAACTTGACTGAATTCATCTATTAGATCTAATATATTTTTGGTGGCGTCTTTAGGGTTTTCTCTATATAGCATCATGTCATCTGCGAATAGTGACAGTTTCACTTCTTTCTTTGAAATTTGGATACCTTTTATTTCTATTTCTTGTCCGAATGCTGTAGCTAGGACAATGCTATGTTGAATGAAATGGCAAGAGTGAGAATCCTTGTCTTGTTTCTGATCTTCGAGGAAAAATTTTGAGCTTTTCACTGTTAAGTTTGATGTTAGCTATGGGTTTGTCATAGATGGCCTTTATTATGTTGAGCTGTGTTCCCTGTGTACCCACTTTGTTGAGAGTTTTTAATCATAAATGGTTGAATTTTGTCAGATGTTTCTTTCTGTATCTATTGAGCTGATTTTTACCCTTTCTTTTGTTAATGTGGTGTATCATGTTGATTGATTTGCAGATATTGAACCATTCTTGTATTCTGGGGATAAATCCCACTTGATCGTGACGTATGATCCTTTTAATGTAGTGTTGAATTTTATTTGCTAATATTTTGTTGAGGAATTTTGCATCTATGTACATCAGGGATATTGGCCTGTAGTTGTCTTTTTTGGTAGTATCTTTGTCTGGTTTAGGTATCAGGGTAATGCTGGCTTCGTAGAATGAGTTTGGAAGTGTTCTTTCCTCTTCAATTTTTTGGAATAGTTTGAGAAGGGTATGCATTAATGCTTTAAATGTTTGGTAGAATTCACCTGTGAAACCATCTGGTCCTAGACTTCTGTTTGTTGGGAGGTTTTTGGTTATTGATTCAATTTCATTATTAGTAATCAGTCTGTTCAGATTTTCTGTTTCTCCCTGACTCAGTCTTGGGAGATTGTATGTTTCTAGGAACTTTTCAGTTTCTTCTTGGTTGTTCAATTTGTTGGTGTATAATTGGTCGTGGTTATTTCTTATGATCCTTCATATTTCTGTAGTGTTGGTTGTAACTTCTCCTCTCTCATTTTTGGTTTTATCTATTTGGGACCTCTCTTTTTTTTTTCTTGGTGAGTCTGGCTAAAGATATATCAATTTTATTCATCTTTTTGAGGAACCAGCTCTTAGTTTTATTGATCTTTTCTTTCTTTCTTAGCCTCTAATGGTTTATTTCTGCTCTGATCTCTATTTTCTTCCTTCTACTACTTTTGGGCTTTGTTTGATCTTTTTCGTGTAAGGTTAGATTGTTTATTTGAGATTTTCTCCTGTTTCCTGAGGTGGGCCTGTATCACTATAAGCATCCCTCTTAGAACTGCTTTTGCTGCATCCCATAGATTTTGGAACATTGTGTTTCTATTTTCTCTTGTCTCAAGGTATGTTTTGGTTTCCTCTTTGATTTCTTTATTGACTCATTGGTTGTTTAGTAGCACGTTGTTTAACCTCCATGTGTTTGTGTTGTTTCCAGTTCCCTTCTTGTAAGTGATTTCTAGTTTCATAGCATTGTGGTTGGAAAAGATGCTTGATATGATTTCAGTCTCCTTAAGTTTATTGAGACTTGTTTTGTGGCCTAACATGTCCTCTATCCTGGAGAATGTTTCATATGCACTTGAAAAGAATGTGTATTCTGCTGTTTTAGGATGGAATGTTCTGTATCTATCTATTAAGTCCTTCTTGTCTAATGTGTTGTTTAAGCCCAGTTGTTTCTTTATTGATTTTCTATATGGATAATCTATCCATTGATATAAATGGAGTGTTAAAGTCCCCTACTATTAATGTATTACTGTAGATTTCTCTCTTTATGTCTGTTAGTATTCTATATTCAGGTACTGTTATGTTGGGTGCATAAATATTCACAAATGTTATATGCTCTTCTTGGATTGATCCCTTTATCATATGTAGTGCCCTTCTTTGTCTCTTGTTACAGTCTTTTTTTTTAAAGTCTATTTTGTCTGATATAAGTGTTGCCTCCTCAGCTTTCGTTTTGTTTTCACTTTCATGGAATATCTTTTTTCGTCCCTTCACTTTCAGTCCGTGTGTGCCTTTAGATCTGAAGTGAGTCTCTTGTAGGCAGCATGTATATGGTGTTGTTCTTTTATTCATTCAGTCCCAGTATGTCTTTTGGCTGGAGCACTGAATCCACTTACATTTAAAGTAATTATTGATAGGTATGTATTTATTGCCATTTATTAATGTTTTCTGGTTGTTTTTGAAGTTCTCTGTTCCTTCCTTCTCTTGCTCTCCCTTGTGATCTGATGAATTTCTTCAGTGGTACATTTGTATTCCTTTCCCTTAACTTTTTGTGTGCCTGTTATAAATTTTTGGTTTGTGGTTATCAAGAGGTTCACATATAGCAGTCTGTTTCAAGTTGATGCTCACTTAAGTTTGAGTGCATTCTAAAAGTACTACGTTTCCACCTGCCTCCATGTTTTATGTTTTGTTTTGTTACATCGCATTTGGCATCTTTTAGCTTTGCGTATCCTTAGCTGATTATTGTAGCTATAGATGATGCTTAGTACCTTTGTCTTTTAAGCTCATTCTAGCTATAGAGGTGGTTGGGCCACTACCTTACTATATGTTCGCCTTCACGAGTGACACCTTTCCTTTCGTATTTTCTTATTTCTAGTTATGGGCTCCACTTTTCTGTTTACAGGAGTCTCTTTAACATCTCTTGTAAGACTGGTTTAGTGCTGATGAACTCCTTTAGCTTTTGCTTGTCTGGGGAATTCTTTATTTCTCCTTCAATTCTGAAAGATAACATTGCCAAATAGAGTACTCGTGGCCGTAAGTTTTTCCTTTCAGCACTTTGAATATATCATGCCACCCCCTTCTGGTCTGTAAAGTGCCGGCTGAAGAATCAGCTAATAGTCTGCTGGGCTTCCCTAGTACATAATTAGTTGTTTTTTTCTTGCTGCATTTAAGATTCTTTGTTTATCTTTAACTTTTGATGTTTTCATTGTAATGTGTCTTGGTAGAGGTCTCTTTGAGTTCATCTTATTTGGAACTCTCCGTGCTTCATGGACTTGGATGTCTGTTTCTTTTGCCCATTTGGGATGTCTGGCCATCCTAGTTTTCAGCCATTATTTCCTCAAATGGGTTTTCTGTCCCTTTCTCTCACTCTTCTTCTGGGACCCCTTTAATGGTAATGTTAGCATGCTTGATGTTGTCCCAGAGATCCCTTAAATTAGCCTCCTTTTTAAAATTATTATTTTTCTTTCTGCTGTTCTGCTTGGGTGATTTCCACTACTCTGTCTTCCAGTTTGCTGAGCCATTCTTCTGCATCATCTAATCTGCTCTTGGGTCTCTCTAGTGTATTTTAAATTTGTTATTGTATTCTTTGGCTCTGATTGCTTCTTTTTTCTATTTTCTGTTTCTTTGTTGAGGTTCTCACTGTGTGCATCCATCCTTTTCCCAAGTTGAATGAGCATCTTTATGACCATTACATGGAATTTCTCTGGTAGATTGCTTATCTCCATTTTGTTTAGTTCTTTTTCTGAGGTTTGCCTTGTTGTTTCATTTGGAATATATGCCTCTGTCTGTTCATTTTGCCCAGGTCTTAGCCTTTTCTATTTCTGTTTCTATCACTCTAACATGTAATGTCTGGGATGTGTCACTACATACTCTGTTTCTGTTTTGCCAGCTGTCTTCCAGGTAGCTGTGCCAAAAGGGTGCAGCAGAAGTAGCCTGGAATGATGGATGGGGGAGAATGGAGTTTACTTCCCTGTGTGCTAAAATGTACTCTCACTGTCCTTTTGGCTGGGGCCATTCACTCTGGTAGCCATGTCTGGTTTCAGATTCCAGATTTGTTGGCTTTATCAGAACCACCTTCATTCATCCTTAGAAGTATCAGCACCGGTTGACCACTGATACCCCCAGAGATCCTAGTTGCAGCTGGGGTTAGCAGGTAGGTTGTCCTCCTCTGAGTTCCTGAAGCACTGACCGCAGGGGGTCACTTGCCCTCCTTGGAGGTCCTGGTCCCTGCTCTGCAGAGGACCTGTTTTAATCCTCAGTACTCTAATAA
>NW_025793315.1:0-2709 GCF_021613505.1 Equus quagga | reverse complement strand
CAAAGAGTGTACTGCCTATATTTTCTTCTAGAAGCCTTATGGTTTCAGGTCTTACCTTTAGGTCTTTGATCCATTTTGAGTTTGTTTTTGTGAATGGGAAAAAGAATGGTCATTTTCCTTCTTTTACATGTGGCTTTCCAGTTTTCCCAGCACCATTTGTTGAAGAGACTTTCTTTTCTCCATTGTATCCCCTCCACTCCTTTGTCGAACATTAGCTCTCCATAGATGTGTGGTTTTATTCCTGGGCTTTCAATTCTGTTCCATTGATCTGTTCACCTGTTTTTGTACCAGTACCATGCTGTTCTGATTACTGTAGCTTTGTAGCATGTTTTGAAGTCAGGGATTGTGCTGGCTCCAGCTTTGTTCTTTTTTCTCAGGATTGCTTTAGCAATTCGGGGTCTTTTCTTGCCCCATATGAATTTTAGCATTCTTTGTTCTATTTCTGTAAAGAATGTCATAGGCTTTCTCAGAGGGATTGCATTGAATCTGTCGATTGCTTTAGGTAGAATGGACATTTTAACTATGTTTATTCTTCCAATCCGTGTGCATGGAATGTCTTTCCATCTCTTTATGTCATCATCAAATTCTTTTAGGAAAGTCTTGTAGTTTTCATTGTATAGGTCTTTTACTTCCTTAGTTAAATTCACCCCATGGTATTTTATTCTTTTTGTTATGATTGTGAATGGTATTGTGTTCTTGAGTTCTTTTTCTGTTAGTTTGTTATTCGAATATAGAAATGCTACTGATTTATGCAAATTGATTTTATACTCTGCAACTTTGCTGTAGTTGTTGATTACTTCTAAGAGTTTTCCAATGGATTCTTTGGGATTTTCTATATATAAGACCATGTCGTCTGCAAACAGTGAGAGTTTCACTTCTTCACTCCCTATTTGGATCCTTTTTATTACTTTTTCTTGCCTAATTGCTCTGGTCAAAAGCTCCAGTACTGTGTTGAATAAGAGGGGTGATAGAGGGCATCCTTGTGTCGTTCCTGTTTCCAGGGGGATGGCACTCAGTTTTTTCCCATTGAGTATGATGTTGGCTGTGGGTTGTCATGTATGGCCTTTATTATGTTGAGGCAATTTCCTTCTATCCCCATTTTGTTAAGAATTTCTATCATAAATGGCTGTTGGATCCTATCAAATGTTTTCTCTGCATCTATTGAGCTGATCATGTGGTTTTTATTCCTGAATTTTTTGATGTGGTGTATCACATTGATTGATTTGCGGATGTTGAACCATCCCTGTGTCCGTGGTATAAATCCCACTTGATCATGATGTATGATCCTTTAGTTTAATTGCTGAATTCGCGTTGCCAAAATTTTGTTGAGAATTTTTGCATCTATGTTCATCAGCGACATTGGCCTGTAGTTCTCCTTTTTTGTGCTGTCCTTGTCAGGTTTTGGTATCAGAGTGATGTTGGCCTCATAGAATGTGCTAGGAAGAATTCCATCCTCCCTAGTTTTTTGGAATAGCTTGAAAAGGATTGATATTAAATCCTGTCTGAATGTTTGGTGGAATTCCCCCGAAAGCCATCTGGTGCAGGGGTTTTATTCTTTGGGATGCTTTTGATTGTTGTTTCAATCTCTTTCCTCGTTATTGGTCTGTTCAGATTGTCTGTTTCTTCTTGGCTCAACTGTGGGATGTTCTAAGAGTCTAAGAATTTATCCATTTCCTCTAGGTTATCCATTTTGTTGACATATAGTTTTTCATAGTATTCTCTTATAATCTGTTGTATTTCTGTGGTGTCTGTTGTTATCTCTCCTCTTTCATTTCTTATTTTGTCTATTTGAGCTTTCTCTGTTTTTTTCTTTGTAAGTCTAACTAGGAGGTTGTCAATTTTCTTTCTCTTCTCAAAGAACCAGCTCCTTATTTCATTGATCTTTTCTACTGCCTTTTTTGTTTCAATAGCATTTATTTCTGCACTGATTTTTATTATTTCTATCCTTCTGCTGACTTTGGGCTGTGTTTTTTCTTCTTTTTCTAATTCAGTTCCGTGTAATTTGAGATTGCTTATTTGGGACTTTTCTTGTTTTTTAAGGTGAGCCTGTATTGCAATGACTTTCCCTCTTACTTTTAGCTTTTGCTGCATTCCATATGACTTGGTATGGCATGTGATCATTTTCATGTGTCTCCAGATATTTTTGATTTCTTCTTTAATTTCTTCAATGATCCATTGCTGTTCAATGGCATATTATTTAGTCTCCACATCTTTGTCCCTGTCTCAGCTTTTTCTTGTAATTAATTTCTAGCTTTATGACATTATGATTGGAGAAGATGCTTGCTGTTATTTCAAATTTTTTAAATTTATGGACGCTTGCTTGTTTCCCAACATATAGTTTATCCCTGAGAATGTTCCGTGTCCACTTGAGAAGAATGCGTATTCTGCGGTTTGGGGATGTAGTGTTCTATATATGTCTATTAAGTCCAACTGTTTTAGCTTTCTGTTTAATTCCACTGTTTCCTTGTTGATTTTCTGCCTGGATGATCTGTCCAATGATGTGAGTGGGGTGTTGAGGTCCCATACTATTATTGTGTTATTTTTGATGTCTTCTTTTAGGTTTGTTAATGGTCGCTTAATGAACTTTGGTGCTCTGGTGTTGGGTGCATAGAAATTTATAAGCATGATTTCTTCTTGATGCGGTGTCCCTTTGATCATTATATATTACCCCTCTTTGTCTCTCTTCACCTTCCTTATCTTGAAATCTAC
>NW_025793314.1:0-1215 GCF_021613505.1 Equus quagga | reverse complement strand
AATTGAATAGTTAGAATAATTACATTAGTAGAAAATTAGATAAAATAGTCTTTGCAAAATAAATAAAATCATATCATTCTAAACAGGTATATTTCAATCCACTCTTCCTAGGCTCATTTCAGCCCCATGATCTCAAAAAAAGAGATAAACTATAACACTAACTTATTGATAATTTATGAATAGCAGAGGCAGGACTAGTCTTTTCATCATCCAGGAGTCATTTCTTTCATTAATTCCTACATGAGTCATTTTGGCTTAGAATTTCTTCTTCAAAAATCCTCAGCACAATACAATAGAGCAAAATACAATAATACCTATAAAAATGATTATGTGTATATATACATCTGGAACAGGTTTCATGAACTTATTTCTTGAATGAATATGTAACATAATTTCATCTTTGATTTATTTAGCACCATAACAGCTATAAATACATCATACGATTGTTGCAAAATAGTCATTACTTATTTAATAAAGGTTAAGTACACTGGAAATCAAGCATAAAATTGTAGTACAGACTTTTGAAGATTAGTAGCTCTTAAATAAGCTCACATCTTGACAGAATCAAAGTAACATTTCTACCCATAGTATCCCAGCAATGAGTATACTCATTGGCCTAGAAATGTTATGATGGTAGATCACTAAGTCACTTGACTGTGGATATAAACATGTTATTGATTAGTGTAATGCGCTGTATGAGTTTTCAATGGGAGGGATGAAATAGGCAAAATCAGAAATGTGCATGTGCCCTTTATAGATAAAAAGAGAGTAATAGACTAAATAAATTGTAAAGCATATTTCATGGTTTTTTGAAAAGCATTATAAGATTTCACAGAATAATTCAAATAACATCCTTCTAAAAATAATTTTTAAAAAGGTTAATGAGCTGTGCCCCTTTTTACATTTCAGAATTTCCTAAATATAATGTTTCACCGAAAATTACATCTCATACTTCATTTCTCTAGCAATATATGGGATATTTTGAAACCATTATTTGTATGTAGTATTTTTCTTTAAATTTATTTCCTTTTTATTTTTAGATGTGACTGTACATGATGCTAATAAAAATCCAGAATTACAGATACTCAGTCTGAAACACCAGTGCCATTGCTATTTCTCCTTCAATCATGAACCTGCACAGAAATAGTATAGGCACAACCACTTGAAATGGCCTCATGATTCACTTTTTGTAAAAACAAACAAATATTAATAATT
>NW_025793313.1:1565-3116 GCF_021613505.1 Equus quagga | reverse complement strand
GTTGAGTTGCACCTATTGGGAGGATGTGTTGAAAGGCAGAAGTTCAAGCTCAAGATGAGCTGGGGCCTCTCTGAGAGAGAGTCAGCGGGGGATCATTGTTATGTGTGCAGAGTTGGAGGTTGAGTGGAGGCTGCAGGGCCCCAAAGGCTCACTGAGGTCCCTCCTGGCCTCTCCAGACCCTGTGGACAGATCCTCTAGGTTGGCGTCCCGGAGAGGCCCTGGGGAGCAGCGTGCTGGGAAGGCTGCAGCAGGGATAAAGCACATGGCTTCAGCTGGAGGAGCCCCGAGGTCTGCCCCACACCTGGCTGTGTGTGCTGCTCACAGCATCAAGCAGGAGAGCTTCTTCTGCCCTCCACTGCTGGCCGCTTCATGGGAGAGGCAGCCCAGGCTGCGGCGGACCAGGACGGTGAGGGTAGGAGGGCAGGATCAGACAGTTGTTGGGAGGGGAGTGCTGCCCAGCCTGGACATGGGGTCAGGACCCGGGAGAAGGGTCCTAAGAGAGGCTCTTTCTTTGGGAGGGATCTTCTCAGGTTACTTCTTCTGGGTCCCTGCTTCTCACCCACCTGGGTGCCCTTTCTAGCCTCTAGGTCAGTGATTCTCATGTTGGGTGATTCTGACCCCTATGGAATACTTGTACATGTCTGGAGATACGTTTGATTGTTTGACTCACGAGGATTGGAGGGGATGCTGCTGGCATTGGTGGACTGGGGCCAGGAAAGCTACCAAACGTTGTACAATCCTGTACTAGCATAGTACACTGTTTCAACTAATGAACCAATATGGATACATTATTATAACTGAATTCCATACTTTACCTTAGGTTTCACTCTTTGTGTTGTACATTCTATGGGTTTTGACAAAGGAATACTGACATGTATCCACCATTGCAGTATCATATAGAGTAGTTTCATGTGCTCTACCTTTAATGCGCCCAAATGGAATTATGCCAGAGAGGTTTTCCTCTGTTTTGCTTTATTCTCTCATAATATTTTGAAGAATCATATCCCCTGCCCTGTGTACATCTAACTCCTGCCTGGGGGACCAGAGTTTGCGTACAACCCATCTTACCTGTCCTCTCCCTCGCTACGGACAGGCAGGCTTGTCCCATTCCTCTACTAGAGCAATGCTACAAGGAAGATCCTCTTACACACTCCCCTAGAAATGGGTATGAGGAACCGAGACAGATGATCAGGAGCAAAATGACAGGTACACAGAGCATGTGTTCTCTTAATTTTCATCATTGTACGTTCCAGCAGCCGTGCTCCAGCAACCTTTCTCCCCACAGCCCGGTCAACTCGGGGCATGTTTTGATCCAGAGGACTGAACAGCTGCACAGTGAAATTCCATTGTTCTCTCTCTTTTTCCAGTTATTACTCTTTTCAGCATCTTTCCATTTACCTGGGTACCTCTTTCTGTGTTTTGTCTGCTCGTGACCTTCGCTCATTCCTGTACTGAAGTTCCTACTCCTTCTTCTTTTTTTTTCTTTTTAAATATTGGCACCTGAGCTAACAATAGTTGGCAATCTTCTTTCTTTTTCTGCTTTCCCACCCC
>NW_025793313.1:0-1465 GCF_021613505.1 Equus quagga | reverse complement strand
GTGCAGAGTTGGAGGTTGAGTGGAGGCTGCAGGGCCCCAAAGGCCCAGTGAGGTCCCTCCTGGCCTCTCCAGACCCTGTGGACAGATCCTCTAGGTTGGCGTCCCAGAGAGGCCCTGGGAAGCAGCGTGCTGGGAAGGCTGCAGTAGGGATAAAGCACATGGCCTCAGCTGGAGGAGCCCCAAGGTCTGCCCCACACCTGGCTGTGTGTGCTGCTCACAGCATCAAGCAGTAGAGCTTCTTCTGCCCTCCCCTGTTGGCCGCTTCATGGGAGAGGCAGCCCAGGCTGCGGCGGACCAGGATGGTGAGGGCTGGAGGGCAGGATCAGACAGTTGTCAGGAGGGGAGTGCTGCCCAGCCTGGACATGGGGTCAGGACCCGGGAGAAGGGTCCTAAGAGAGGCTCTTTCTTTGGGAGGGATCTTCTCAGGTTACTTCTTCTGGGTCCCTGCTTCTCATCCACCTGGGTGCCCTTTCTAGCCTCTAGGTCAGTGATTCTCATGTTGGGTGATTCAGACCCCTATGGAATACTTGTACATGTCTGGAGATACGTTTGGTTGTTTCACTCACGAGGAGGGAGGAGATGCTACTGGCATTGGTGGACTGGGGCCAGGAAAGCTACCAAAAGTTGTACAATCCTGTAGTAGGGTAGTACACTGTTTCAACTAATGAACCAATATGGATACATTATTATAACTGAATTCCATACTTTACCTTAGGTTTCACTCTGTGTTGTACATTCTATGGGTTTTGACAAAGGAATACTGACATGTATCCACTGTTGCAGTATCATACAGAGTAGTTTCATGTGCTATATCTTTAATGCGCCCAAATGGAATTATGCCAGAGAGGTTTTCCTCTGTTTTGCTTTATTCTCTCATGATATTTTGAAGAATCATATCCCCTGCCCTGTGTACATCTAACTCCTGCCTGGGGGACCAGAGTTTGTGTACAACCCATCTTACCTGTCCTCTCCCTCGTTATGGACAGGCAGGCTTCTTCCATTCCCCTACTAGAGCAATGCTACAAGGAAGATCCTCTTACACACTCCCCTAGAAATAGGTATGAGGAACCAAAACAGATGCTCAGGAGCAAAATGACAGGTACACAGAGCATGTGTTCTCTTAATTTTCATCATTGTACGTTCCAGCAGCCGTGCTCCAGCAACCTTTCTCCCCACAGCCCTGTCAACTCGGGGCATGTTTGGATGCAGGGGACTGAACAGCTGCACAGTGAAATTCCATTGTTCTCTCTCTTTTTCCTGTTATTACTCTTTTCAGCATCTTTCCATTTACCTGGGTACCTCTTTCTGTGTTTTGTCTGCTCGTGACCTTCGCTCATTTCTGTACTGAAGTTCCTACTCCTTCTTTTTTTTTCTTTTTAAATACTGGCACCTGAGCTAACAATAGTTGCCAATCTTCCTTCTTTTTCTGCTTTCCCACCCCTAAATCCCAGCTGTACGTAGTTGT
>NW_025793312.1:0-7633 GCF_021613505.1 Equus quagga | reverse complement strand
TGTGCCTGCATTGTGATGAATTTTCCTCTGAATACGGCTTGTGCTGTATCCCATATGAGTTTGTACGGCATGCTATCATTTTCATTTGTTTCCAGGTACTTTTTGATTTCTTCTTTAATTTCTTCAATGATCCATTGCTTGTTCAGTAGTGTGTTGTTTAGTCTCCACATCTTTGTGCCTTTCTCAGCTTTTTTCTTGTAATTAACTTCTAGCCTTATAGCGTTATTATCCGAGAAGACGCTTGTTATTATTTCAATTTTTTTTAAATTTGTAGAGGCTTGCCTTGTTTCCCAACATATGGCCTATCCTTGAGAATGTTCCCTGTGCACTTGAGAAGAATGTGTATTCAGCTCTTTTAGGGTGAAGTGATCTATGTATGTCTATTAAGTCCAATCGTTTTAGTTTTTCGTTTAGCTCCACTATTTCCTTGTTGATTTTCTGTCTGGATGATGTGTCCATTGATGTAAATGGGGTGTTGAGGTCCCCTACTATTATTGTGTTGTTTTTAACGTCTTCCTTTAGGTCTGTTAATAGTTGCTTTATGAATATCCATGCTCCTGTGTTGGGTGCATAGATATTTATAAGCGTTATTTCTTCTTGATGAAGTGTCCCCTTGATCATTATATATTGTCCCTGTGTGTCTCTCGTTACCTGTCTTATTTTGAAATCCACTTTGTCTGATATAAGAATTGCAAGACCTGCCTTTTTTTTTTCTTGCTGTCAGCTTGAACTATTGTCCTCCACCCCTTCACCCTGAGCCTGTGTTTGTCCTTGGGACTGAGGTGTGTTTCTTGGAGGCAACAAATTGTTGGATCTTGTTCTTTAATCCATTTTGCCACTCTGTGTCTTTTTATTGGAGAGTTCAATCCGTTTACATTGAGAGTGATGATTGATGCGTGTGGACTTAATGCTGTCAATCTGTCGCTCATTATCTTGTTTTCCTGTGTTTCTTTTCCTGTGTGCTTTAGCTTACACATTGACTTCTGCAATTTCTTACGCTGGGTTTCTTAGATTTTTCCTTATTTATGATTTGCGACTGTTCTGTATTTTATTTTAGTGTCTACCCTGAAGTTTGTATTTAGAATCTCGTGTATAATATAGTCTATTCTCTGGTGGTCTCTTACTTAAGTGGCCAATACTGATTTAGACCCTTTGCTCTTGCCCTCCTAAATAATTATTTTCATTTCTTATTCCAACTCGTGTTATGAATTTGTAGTTAGAGTGATAAGATCGTCCTTGCTTTGGTAGTTTCCTTACCTTTACCCTAATGCTATAGTTGAACATTTGCTATCCTGTTCTGGTTCTATCCATCGGTCTCCCTAGTCTGTGCATTGTGACTCCTTTCTCCCTTTTTTCTTTTTTCAGGTATGAGAGCCTTCTTGAGGATCTCTTGTAGTGGAGGGCTTTTAGTTACAAATTCCCTTAACTTTTGTTTGTCTGGAAAAGATTTAATTTCTCCCTCATATCTGAAGGAAATTCTTGCTGAATAGAGTATTCTTGGCTGAAGATTTTTGTCTTTTAAAGCTTTGAATATGTCACTCCATTCTCTCCTACCTTGTAAGGTTTCTGTAGAGAAATCCACTGAAAGTCTGATAGGGTCTCCTTTATACGTTATTCTCTTCTTTTTTCTTACTTCCCTGAGTATTCTTTATTTATCTTTCCTTCTTGCCAATTGTACTACTATGTGCCTTGCAGTAGGTCTTTTTACATTGACAAATCTAGGAGATCTGAAAGCTTCCTCTACACACATTTCTCCCTTAATCCCTAGATTTAGGAAGTTCTCTTCTATAATTTCGTTAAGCACACTTTCTGCTCCATTTTCCTTTTCCATGTGCTCGGGAATTCCTAAGATCCTTAAGTTCTCACTCCTCATTGAATCCACTATCTCTCGGAGATTTTCCTCCTTTTTTTTTTAATTCTTAGTTCACTTTCTTCCTCTGTCTTGACCCATTCAGCCTGTCTATCTTCAATTATGTTAATTTTCTCTTCTATGGTGTCTACCCAGGCATTCAGCAAATCCGTATTCTGTTTTATCTGGTCCATTGTGTTTTTCATCTCTAGCAATTCTGTTTGATTCTTCCTTATGATTTCAATCTCTTTTGTGAATTAACTCCAGAACTCATTGGCTTGTTTCTCTATCTTTCTCTCTACCTCATTGAGTTTTTTGATTATAGCTGCTCTGAACTCATTATCACTTAGTTTACCTAATTTCAAGTCCTCAGGACTTAATTCTATCTTTTTATTCTTTTCCTTCTGGTCTGGGGCTTTTATAAATTGCTGGATGGTAGAGGAGCGGTTTTTTCACATGGTGGTAGAATGCGGTTGCAGTTACAGCCTGTCGCCACTAGATGGGGGTCGAGAGCCGCATGTTCTGAGCTCTCCGCCTTCAGGCAAGATGGCGGTGCCCAGTAGCTTTGCCAGGAGGGAAGGGCTGCTATTCTCGTGTGCCTATCTGGATTCAGATCAGTTCTGTTCTCTGGTCTCCCGAGGCCCTGGGTTTATGTGGTCCCCAGGCACGGAAGCTTTCCCCTGTCAGCGGGTCTCCACTGAACCAGGAGCAGGAGTCCTGGATGATCCTCCAGTCGTGCGGCCCCTCCCCCGCTCCTTCCAGGACCTGCGCAGCAGCGATCGCAGAGTCTAGGGGATGGAGCAATGTTCTCTCCTACCCGTTCCAGCGCCTCCGAGGCCTTCAGAAAGGTTTATGTTCTCCGCCTTCTTGGTATTGTAGGTCTCTAATGTGTTGGCATTAGATTTATTCTCTGAAATTCAGTTTTTCCAATCCTTTGTTGTATTTTGGAGGGGACAGAATCCCGGGTCAGCTCACCCCGCCATTTTGCTCCACCCCTTCTATGTGCTCTCCATTTCTAATACTGGGTTCCTAATCCTAAAATCAGCACGCTTTTTAATTCTTTTAAGATACTAAGACAAAGGTGTAACTCTTTGATTCATTAACTCATATTCTCGTGGTTTATTTTCTCCTGACTGTGAGGTAAACGCCAGGAGGGCAGGGGTCCCCACTGTGCTTGCTCTGTGCTTGAATTCCAAGAGCCTGGAACACAGAGAGCATTCAATAAACGTTTGCTGAGTGAATGAAGGGACAAATTCTCAAGTGTGGGGTAAGGAAAGTGAAGGAGTCAGTTGGTGCAAACACTTACAAGATTCCACTGAGTGATAAATAATACCATCCAGCACTTACTGAGAGCTTACTAAGCACCAGCAAGTTCATACACAGAGCAGTGAGGCAGGTTCTGTTCCTATTAGCCTCCACACTTGCAGAGGGAGGCACAGAGAGGTCAATTCACTTCACCAATGTCATGCAGCAAAGAATTGACTGGGTCATGATTTGAACCCAAGCAGGTTTGATGTGAGGCATTGCCCTGAAACAAAAAGTTATTCAGACCCTGACTGCTAACCTATGTTTAACAATCTGAAGAGAAACAAAGCATGCACACTGGAGGTCAGCGTGCCTCTGTTTAAGAAAACAAACCAAAAAAGCCCCAGAGATTCGATTGAAGTGACATCCTGGGGTCTCCACAGCAGGCAATTAGTGTAATTCGTCTGAATCCACCACTTCCAGCTCCACCCTGTGCCCTCAGTGCCCATCATCCAGGGCTGCCGGGGGTCTTTCCTGGGGGACACGGAGGGATGAAAAACGCCTGCACTCCACAGCCTGCCCAATTCTGCTGGCATAGCATCTCATGGAAGCCAATTCCGTGTTTCCGGTGAACGAGCCACAGGATAGTCTGTGACACCTGGGGGCTCATTAAAATTGACAGGCAATTCCTATTTCCACTTCTTCTGTGGAAATTAAAAATATATACATCCCTAAGGATCAGGCATAGAGTTGAGGCAGGCAGAGTCTGATGACACCTCAAGGGGAGCTGCAGGCAGAGCCTCAGGCTCACTCCACTATGGAGGATGGTCCTCGGAGAGTTTCCCATTTACTCTAAGCTCATCTTTGACTGGCAGCCAGAGCTGTAATTGGGCATTGGAAGTGGCCTTCTCTTCCCCCAAGGCATGAGCTTCCCAGAGTTCCAAACAGCCAAATGCTGCGGCACGCACCGAGGCGCCCTGGGCAGCGGAACCCAAAGCACAGAAAACAACTGGCATTGCATACGGCGGGGCGGCCGCAGCTCCCACCTCACTGATCATAATGCTCACTGCACCGTGTGGTCCAAATTGCTTGTTCAACAGCCCCCAGCCCCACTAGGCTGGCGGCCCAGCCGTAGGACCACTGACTTGCTCACCACTGTGTTCCCACAGCTGCCGCCTAGTAGCTGCTCAACAAATACTTGCTGAGGAAACAGGCACATGACTCTCCTTTCCCTGTTGAAAGTCTGTGAGCTGCAAAATGCTTCTGAGATGCACACAGGTCTTCCCTACGGTATCTGGAATTGATTTTCAGGTGTGGTTGGCATCACAGGGACTCACCTGCCCTTGTGTGTGTATTATAGACAGTGTCCCTCCTGCAAATGAGTGGCTTCTGGGGTTATGGAGTAAGGTCCTTTTCTTCGGACTCCTGCCTGTCCTTGTAGGCCACCTTGAGCCACTCACTCCGCCTTGCTGCCCAAGCCTCCTGCCATATTGGCCTTCTTTTGTTCTTTGGATGGACAGTCATCTTCCTACGTGCTTTCCTCGTCCTTTGCATGTGCTGTTCCCTCTGCCCAATGCACCCCTTCCTCTCACTCCACCTCTGGAGCAGAAAGTCTCAGCTGAAGTGCCACTGTCTCCAGGAAGCCCCCAGCCTGCCCTACTCTCTGTGGATTAGGTCATTGAACCCTCCCTGATCTGTGACTCCAGTCTTGTTTCCTGACCTCTGGCCACACAGAAGCAGCAACAAAGGATCTTTCTCCTAAGTCCTGGCTCCATTTCTTGCTTAACATCTGTCCCTCTGATGTACTTTCCCGATTTGGGGTGTGCCGAGGAAATTCCATCAAATTCTGGGTCTTCTGCTGTCCCGGTGGGACAGAGCTTAGAGGAAAGTGTTGGCTGGACCCTCAGGCCAGGCCAGGCCGGCTGCCCCAGCCCCTCCTGATCTCTCCCTCCAGCCCCCTCTCCCCCTGGGGCTAGAAAGATGGTTCTAAGGTGCTTTCCAGCCCTTTCACATTTTGGCCCCATTCTGACATCCAGCCTCTCCTAACCCCATTCCAGGCACTTCCCCACCCCTTCCCTCATGCTGGCTTCTCTGCCTGCGATTTCCTCCCTGACTGTGTGCCAGGGACTGTTGTTCATGCTTCGAAGTTCAGCTCAGATGGTGCCTCCCCCGTTCCCTGCCTGCACTGTAGGGTCTCAGTGCACCTACTTCCTTCATTATTTTCTTCAATGTCTATTTGTTGAATATTTAGTATGTGCAGGAGCCTTCTCAGTGCTGGGCACACGGCATGTAACCAGCGAGACATGGTCCCCCTCCTCGTGAAGTCACAGTCTATTGGGAGACTCTGGCTGATAATCAGGCAAGGACAACACCTTATGATAGTGGGAGCTAAGAGTCAGGAAGGCACTTGACCCAGCCAGGTGTGGGGGAATCATGGTAGGCTTCCTGGAGGAGGCATTATGTGCTCTGAGACCAGTTGACTGAGACAAATGGGAGTGAGGAGTGAGGTACGCACGGGGACCTGGGATGAGAGAGAGTCTGGCACACTCAAGAAACTGAGAATGCTCCCATCTCATTTCAGACTAGAGATACAAAGTGGGGGTGCTGTGTTGGAAGAGGAGGAGGGAGTTGAGAGAGGAAATTGCGGAGGCTAACTGGGACCAGACTGCACAGAGCCTTGTAGCTGCTGTGAGGCATCTGGGCACCATGGGCCCTGGCTGGTTCTAAGCGGGGAAAGGATGTAATCAGGCTTATTTAGCAGGATCCTTCCAGCACCGTGTCGAGAGCTGAGTCACCAAGGATGCTGCAGTGGGTTCAAACAGTGTCCCTCAGAGATCCACGTCTACTTGCAACCTCAGAACATGACCTCATTTGCAAATAGGGTCTTTGCAGATGTCATTAGGTAAGGATCTCAAGACGAAATCATGCTGGGTTTAGGCTGGGCCCCAAATGACCAGTGTCCAATGACAGATGTCCTTAAAGGAAGAGGAGAAGACACACCGACAAAGGAGAAGACCCCGTGAGGATGCAGGCAGAGAGTGGACTGATGCCGTCAAGGGCTGCCAGCAGCCGCCAGAAGCCTGGAGAGCAGCACAGAGCAGGTGCGGCCCCAGAGCCCCCAGGAGGAGCCACCCGGCCCACACCCCGATGTTGGACTTGTGGCCTCCAGAGCTGTGGGAGAATTGATTTCTGTCATTTTAAGCCCCCATTTGTGGTTGTTTGTTTCGTCGGCCCAGGAAACGAACACAGGCTGACGTTGTCTTCCAGATTATACATGCTTGCATCATACTGACGTCCTGGAGGTGAGAATGTGGGGGATGGAGAAGAGTAGACACTGAGCTCCATTTTGGCTCAAGAGCCAGGGAGCCTGGTTGCTCACGGCTGGAACCGTCTGGTGCTGTCTCATCCTCCCTTCCCAGCAGGGGCAGCCTGGGTCCAGAGCAGGACCCTGCTGGAGACAGTCCAGCTCTGGCTGGGCCCTCTGATGGCCACAGGGGCCAGCCATCTGCCCTCTTCCAGACCATTCACAGGACTGGGACCCAGGATTTCCGCCACAGCAGATGCAGGCCTGCCCTGGGAGCCTGTGCCGGTCTCTCTGGGAGGGCCCAGTGGTGTCTGTTTCCAGGGTGTGGATGCAGCTTGGGCTTTTGAGATGGGATGTCCACACTGGACCCTTCCAGAGAGGGGAGGAGCCCAGGATTGAGAGCAGAGGGAAGTGGCCACAGCCTCCCTTTTGTGTTCCTTCCTCCGTCCAGCTAGGGGCGGTCTTGTCACCTTTATCTTCCAACCTAACCATCCTCTTTGAGGGCTGCAGGCACCTCTGTGGGCTGAACCCAGGGAGGCCCAAGGCGCCCGGAAGTCTCTGAGAGGCCCCCGCCAGACTCCAGGGCCTGGCATCAGGCCCGCCCAAGTTCCGCACCTGGCTCCTCGGGGACGCCTTTGGAAGGCTCCTCTAGAGAAGACAGGGATACAGCGAGGGGGAGGCCTCAGGCCCCGCCACCCCCATTCTGCACTCCTGGGGGGAGTGGGGGCTCCCTGCTTCCCCCTCAGGGCTATCCCTGCGGCCGCCTATAGAGGAGCGTGTGCGCCCCTGGGTGCCTTTCCGGAGAAAGGGATGCAAGCATGGGAGAGGGGAAGGGCTGTGGGCAACCAGAGTGCTGGGTCCGGAAGCCAGCTCCACGGAGGTCAGGGCCAGCAGCGCTGAAGCAGAGGCTCCTTACTCTCGAGCGGCGTCCCCAGGCTCCTCTGGGCGCTCACAGCCCCCGAGCGTTGGTGCGCACCGTGGTGGTCACCACAGATCTGGGGCAGACAGTTGCCTATCAGGGACACCGGCGTTAGTCACCATTCTGGCGTTTCTGCGGTGTCGCGCCGTGACAGTGGACGTTTGTGTGCCTGTGGCCCGGACTCTCCGCAGCTGAGTCCATCCTCGCGGGCGGGGTCTCTGCGTCTGTGCAAGGGCCCGGGTCTGAACGCGGCCCACGTGCGTGCGAGCCTGCGTGTGCATTTGTGGTGCACGCGCCGGCAGCGCCTGCGTGTGCG
>NW_025793311.1:3139-4285 GCF_021613505.1 Equus quagga | reverse complement strand
ATATGTAAAATATTTTATCTTATATATAAAATAAATGTATATAAGAAGTGAAACTATTAAATATTTGGATAGCTTTGGTGTATAGTGTGTCAATATTTTAATTACAACTTGATATCTAACATTTACTCTATCTTCTAGATGCATATCAACAAATGCAGTTCTGAGATCTGCCCTCCAAAGCACATTTCTTTTATTTGCAATTTTAAAAATGTAATATTGTCATCCCAACCATATCCCTTGCTTGTCTCCACTTGATCTAATACATTCCATAAAGTAGATCTTATATGAAATCTTACTTCATCAGAGTTGAAAAGCGCATATTTAAAAACAGCCATTATAAAGAGGGACAAAAAGACCAAACAGGCCTTTCTTGTCTCACATCATTTGAAATTATTCAGGATAAAATATATAGAAATATAAGTTTTGTCAACTTTAAAGCTAATTTTATTATTTTTACCGTCAAAATGAGTTTATTTTGGAATAGCCAAAAGAGTTCCCATTTGGGACGCGCATGCTGTAGCGAACCACAGGCAAATCCAGACAAGAAAGGAGAGGAGCTTGCTTTCATAATGAAAGAAGAGAGTAAGGATGGTCTATTCTAAACAAAGTTCATTGGGGGAAAGTAGAAGTTCGGGGTGGCAACAACTTCTCGTTGGCTGAGCTGCGGCGTTTCTTATTGGCTGGGCTACTGGCAGGTAGAGAGAGAACTCTCCCTTCAGAAGTGAAGTAGCTGTACTTTCTGTCAGACGTTCAAGCTTCTGTGTCTTCTTGTTTGGAGTAATTGATGACATGTGACAAGGTGTGAGAGCTCCCCCTACAGGTCTCCCCGACTCCAGTTAGTGATGATCAACAGGACCCCGTGACCCCGCTGTTTAATCAGACAAGCTGAGTAGACAACTGTCAGAGTCTGCTTTTTTCTCTCTCGCTTCTTTAACATTAAGCTCATAGATGACGATCTCTCTTAAGCTCTCTTCCTTGTCAAAGAAAGTCATATGGAAGTCAAATCAACAATGTAGGTTCATTTATTTATAAAGAATAAATGTGAAATAATTGTCAGAATGTGTCCTTATAATTGAAGTAAGGTAGCAATAAGCATGATTTGAAATAGTGAGACCATCATTTGAAACCTTTAAATTTATTTTCATT
>NW_025793311.1:0-1265 GCF_021613505.1 Equus quagga | reverse complement strand
AATACAGTGCCAAATTTTTAAAAATCTATGTCCTCATATGTTATCTCCCGTAATTCTAGTTACCTAAAAATATTATATGTCACAGGAATAATCAAATTTTATTGTCAATTTTATTGTAATCAAATCTTTAGCCATGCCATTTTAAGTCTTTTGTCATTTACAGAGTTATTGTTTATTTGATGCTTTTGCAATATGTTTCATCTTCAGAGAGATTCATGGAAAAGATTTTGACACAGTCTACAATACAGGTTTCTGAAAAACTTTCACATAATAACACTGAACTGGGTAGGTAATTACAGACACTTAATGGAGAGAATGACGGCTTCAAAATATCCTAACAAATGATCAAGATATACGTATTAATTACATGAGATTATGTGAAATGAAGAAGATACTCTAAATGTTTTGTTTTTCCAGAATTTAAGAATTCTTTTTCCTAAGCTATCAAAAATTTGGTAAGACATACCTTTGTGAAAAAATATAAAACATTTACTTTTTCTTTCTACCTTATCCTTCAGGAATTCAGAAAGCCTCTGTCAGTATTTTTACTTATATAAAAAATTAGGCCAATTTTTTTAATATAAACAAATTAGTTTTAGTGGGATTTTCTTTGGTACAAAAATGAGGGTAATTGTAAAGAGAAAAACTATGTTTGCACTTTTGTAGATGTCATATTTCAGTCCTGTTCATTGTCCTTGAGGATTTGTTACATACATGTGGACTGGACTTCCCTGGGCTAAGGTAATGCCTTTGGTCACACTAATTGTTGAAAGTAACCTCTTTCAAAAGCATCATCTCACTCCACACAAATTAGTCACCATTAGATCAATGTCTACCGATATGCAATCTTCAGCAGACCCTTTGTTGTCCTATGCTGGTACGACACAAGCTACTGTGACTCTCTAATGTCTTATACTCAAGTGTATGATCAAGAGGTTAAAGAAGCTTCTCTGGATTCCAATTTAAAGGATCTTATGGTCACAGTCTAGAGCCTGTAGACTGGATATTCTGGAAGCATCATCAGAGGAAGAAAGCTCTCAAGCCCCGCTGGAAAGGACCTTACCAAGTGCTCCTAACCACTGACACTGATACAGAACTAGAAAGCATTCAAATTTGATGATACATCTCACAGCTAAAGAAGGCTCCACCAAAAATATAGTCATCAGACGCTGGTGCAGATGCTAAACAAATTCTGGAGGACTCCAAATCTAATTGTAAAGGAGGAGAAGCAACTGACATCTGAGACAGACAGCTCTTCCCAAATG
>NW_025793310.1:3447-6945 GCF_021613505.1 Equus quagga | reverse complement strand
ACATACAGGCTCAGATACGACAAGACAGCATTTCAGGAACAAAGATTTGACTTTCTGGAATACAGCCACTTGGAAACATGGGCCTGGTACCTTGTTTACAGAGATTCTGGCAATCTTGCCCGGTCACTAAGGAATCTTGCTTATCTGGCAGGTGCAGGGAACCTCCGAATATTTTGGGTGACCTCAAAGAGAATGCCACTCAAATCTGTAGGTACTGCAGGCCAAATCTGATGGCAAGTCCTTGGCTTGGCTTTTCTGGCCTCTAGAGGCCTTCACAGTTCAATCTGAGACTCCTCAGAAAAAATTCCAGCAAAGCAGATTTTAAAAAACCTGTATAAGCAATTCCGATTCTTTCTGCTCTTATGTAAATAATTGGAGCAAGTTGTATTGAAACTACACATTATTTGCAAACGTGTTAATCATAATTTGGCTATCTTTTGTAAAAATGAGGATGATTTAAGAGAGCAAAAAATTACGCTTCTGTAGAAGCTACAGTAGCCATTCATGGATACTAGATTCTAGCTCTTTTCTTCCACAAGATTCATCTATTACTAATCGTAATGTCTCCTTGTGATCATCTATCTCTGACACCTCGGAGTTCCCTGGCCACAATCAAACATTTTCCTTCAATACTACTGTCTAAATACTAACTAGATTTGCCTTGTCAGAGGTGTATCAAACAAAACAAGTTCCAACAGTAAAGTCCCCAACTTATCGATACACACAGGATGGACCATATCTAATTTGGGATGAGTATATTTTGTTCACTCCTACTAGTGGGCAACTCAGTAAAAGGCCGCTCTCTGTTGGGAACAAACCAACCACACCTGTGATACATGGCCTAATAGCAGCTGACCTTGGGAAAAAATCCCTTTTATATGTGTTCTTATGTCATAGCTTTAAAAAAAATACTGGTTAGTTTGGGACTGACTGGGATAGACGGCCCACGATGAATTGCTTAGCCGCTAACGGTGCTCAGTGGATATGTGGCTCCAATTTATTACCTTGGCTGCCACCTGGATGGATTGGATGATGCACCCTAGGCTTTGTCTGGATGCAAGGTAGAACTACATTTACTATATCTCCTCCTGCTAAGCTACCCAACCTGCAACAGCACTGGACCCACTCTGTCTTCCACTGGTATGACCATCTTTCCGCAATTTTCCTTCCCCAATTAGGAATCGAAAATATCGTCTTGCACATGGAAGTCCTAAACAAATTTACTATGAAGGCATTAAATGATACACAACATAGCCTTTCGCTGCTCAATTTAGAAGTATCCCAAGTGTGTAAGGCAGTCCTCCAAATCCAAATGGCACTGGATGTCTTGACAGCAGCACAAGGGGGCACCAGTGTCATTATAAAAACAATGTTGTGTCTATATTCCTGACTACCATCAAAATATTTCTGGCTTGGTATCCCAGCCACCAAATTAAATCCATGTCTGACCAACCCTAAGTGTAAACGACTGGTTGAACTCCTAGTCAGGACCAGGTTTCTGCAGTACTTCAAAATCTTATTCATTGGATTAAACATACTGCTTGTATTTCTTATTATAATTTGTTGTCTCTTTCATTGTTTGTCTTTAGCATGTCAAAAATGTTTCACCTCCTGGACCACCTCTCGTCAAAGGATTCTCTCATCTCCAGAGGCTCTGTACAACTTGTCACCCTTGAACTCCACCAGTGAAGACTTCTGGTCCACTGAACTTCCTACCTGTACTTATGGCCCCATTTTGAGGCAGCTCTACAACCTTGTACAGCCACAAGTAGTTACAGAAGACTGACCATCATTCATATCCCCAAAGATTTCCGGTCATAATGGGTTCAGGGGTGGTTTATGATGTGGATTAATGCTGCCCAAGCTAGAGAAGCCCAAGGTGACCTGGCCTACATGCCAAACTACATGAACTGGTGGATATTTTTCTAGTATGAATTGGGGCTGCCCCTGGGAGAGTAATCTCACATTGATCTGTGAAGGCCTCTAGATGCCAGAAAAGCCAAGCCAAGGACTTGCCATCAGATTTGGCCTGCAGTACCTACAGATGTGAGTTGAGTTCTCTTTGAGGTCCACCAAAATATTCGGAGGTTCCCTGCACCTGCCAGATAAGCAAGATTCCTTAGTGACCGGGCAAGATTGCCAGAATCTCTGTAAACAAGGTACCAGGCCCATGTTTCCTAGGGACTGTATTCCAGAAAGTCCAATCTTTGTTCCTGAAATGCTGTCTTGTCATATCTGAGCCTGTATGTTTCAAATATGACATTCCAGTCAAAGCCTTTGTAGTATAACCAATGAGGCCTCTTATAAGGAGAACAGATTCTTATGGAACTTATGCAAATATTGCCAATAAATAACCATACTCAGTGACAAAGGGTTTCCAAATTCCTTACGGATAAGGTAGGGAGAAAAAGATAAATGTTTCAGTTTTTCTCATGAAGGTATAATTTCACCAAATGGCTGTAAGTCATTGTTAGCATAAGGGAAAAGAGAAAAAGCTTTCCTTCATTACGAGAAAACAAAACAACACATCAAAACTCAACAATATTTCAAACAGAAGTTCTAAAAAATTACAACCATCTTCATCATTTCACACAGTCCTGTATAATCAATTTTTGAGCTGAGTTTTCTGTTAGGAGATCGATGAGCTTAGTTTCGGTTAGAATTCTGTAATTTCTTACTCTGTTCAGTTTTACAATCTGAAAGTTTATCAGAAACCTGTCGTTTAGAAGCTTTGTGTCAGAACCCTTTCCTGGAATTTCTCGGAAGATGAAGCATATTTGCAAAAGAAAAAAGCATCAGAGTAAAACAACAACTACCTGGAAATGGACAAAGGACTCAAAAGTGCAATTGACAAATAAACTTGGCTACTTTTGTGACATATAACACTTGCTGATAATAATTGGACTTATGACTGTTAACCAGGAAAGATCAGACTCTTAGGAATGCTATATAATTTTAAGACATCTATATTAATAACATTTACCCATCTTATACCACCTAAGGAAGTCTATCATCACTTATTTCACAATGTTTCCCATGTAATTTAATAGACCAAGTAAGCCTAATTAGTTTAATATCTTCCTTCTTATTAGGAAGAGAGAGCAAATGTCTTCAAGAAGTCTCAGGGGCCCTCTAAAAATCCTCAGAGTAATTTTTCTTCTGCCTACCAGGTCAAAAGGAAGCCTTCAGTCAGCATTTGAATATTTTTGAGGGAGAAGCTTGTCAAAACATATCAAAAGCTTTTAAAATGCTTGTTCAAATAGAAAGCAACACTCACTGTGAAGCAATGCACGGGTATCTATTCAAAGTTATAACAGAGTCAAAAATCTTAAGAGTGACCACAGTCATTACTTTCACAAAACAGATTTGTCTCTTAGGTAGACTTACTCAAAGGAATAGCTTTTATGACCTCTTTACCAAGAGCAGATCAAAAGTTCAAGAAAATGTATCCTTTTAGAGAAAACCAAACTTGAATTTCTGCACCTACTTATTTTGAAC
>NW_025793310.1:0-3347 GCF_021613505.1 Equus quagga | reverse complement strand
CTGAAATGCTGTCTTGTCATATCTGAGCCTGTATGTTTCAAATATGAAATTCCAGTCAAAGCCTTGGTAGTATAACCAATGTGGCCTGTTATAAGGAGAACAGATTCTTATGGAACTTATGCAAATATTGCCACGAAATGACCATACTCAGTGACAAAGGTTTCCAAATTCCTTAGGGATAAGGTAGGGAGAAAAAGGTAAATGTTTCAGTTTTGCTCATGAAGGTATAATTTCACTAAATGGCTGTAAGTCATTGTTAGCATAAGGGAAAGGAGAAAAAGCATTCCTTCATTACGAGAAAACAAAACAACACATCAAAACTCAACAATATTTCAAACAGAAGTTCTAAAAAATTACAATCATCCTCCTCAGTTCACACAGTCCTGTATAATCAATTCTTGAGCTGAGTTTTCTGTTAGCAGATCGATGAGCTTAGTTTCTGTTACAATTCTCTAGTTTCTTACTCAGCTCAGTTTTACTATCTGAAAGTTTATCAGAAACCTGTCGTTTAGAACCTTTTTGTTAGAACCCTTTCCTGGAATTTCTCGGAAGATGAAGCATATTTGCAAAAGAAAAAAGCATCAGAGTAAAACAACAACTACCTGGAAATGGACAAAGGACTCAAAAGGACAATTGACAAAGAAACTTGGCTACTTCAGTGACATATAACACTTGCTGATAATAATTGGACTTATGACTGTTACCCAGGAAAGATCAGACTCTAAGGAATGCTATATAATTTTAAGACGCCTATATTAATAACATTTACCCATCTTATACCACCTAAGGAAGTCTATCATCACTTATTTCACAATGTTTCCCATGTAATTTAATAGACCAAGTAAGCCTAATTAGTTTAATATCTTCCTTCTTATTAGGAAGAGAGAGCAAATGTCTTCAAGAAGTCTCAGGGGCCCTCTAAAAATCCTCAGCGTAATTTTTCTTCTGCCTACCAGGTCAAAAGGAAGCCTTCATTCAGCATTTGAATATTTTTGAGGGAGAAGCTTGTCAAAACATATCCAAAGCTTTTCAAATGCTTGTTCAAATAGAAAGCAACACTCACTGTGAAGCAATGCTCGGGTATCTATTCAAAGTTATAACAGAGTCAAAAATCTTAAGAGTGACCTCAGTCATTATTTTCACAAAACAGATTTGTCTCTTAGGTAGACTTAGTCAAAGGAATAGCTTTTATGATCTCTTTACCAAGAGCAGATCAAAAGTTCAAGAAAATGTATCCTTTTAGAGAAAACCAAACTTGAATTTCTGCACCTACTTATTTTGAACTTTCAAACTCATGCACTTAATTGAACTTACTTTAGTCTACTTGACCAGGCATAAAACTCCTTTCAGAATTTCTCCTTCACAAACCTTCTACAACTTTCTTTTTTGTTTTCAGAATTTGACCCAAGGTCTTTGTTTTTTCCTTTCTAGTACATCACGACAAATTTATCTTTCTTAACCCATCAAACAAAAATATTTCCATTCTTTATACCCTTTTTACTGAAAACATCCATTTTAACCTCCTTGAATACAAAGCTCTTTTCCTTAGTAATTTCAAGTAGGTTTAATTCCATAAGATAATTAGAACTTTAACCCTTAACAGACCTAGTAAACACTAAAAAGGTAAACAATTATGGATTGTCTTTTATATCAGCATTCTAAACACTTAATAAGTTTAGAAACATGCCGCTTTACAAGAAAACACAAGGCATGCTTTTTAATACACCCACACGCTTTTAGCCTCTTCCTTAAGAAGCCAAAATAGATAACTTAGATGTGTTTATTAATAATGATTCAGTGTTTCATCCTATCCAAAAATGATCCAGATATTCAGATATTTATTATCTAACTTTACTTGGCAAAATTCAAGATTGTTACCAAAAGAATTTGAAGCTGTTTTTTTCCCCCAAGTATAGAGACCATAAATGTTATTGTATTCACTTTTATGAGTTTTATGTATTTAAACCATTTGTTTCCAACAATGATGTTCAGATTACCTACGGAAACCTCATGAGGCATTAGACAAAACTGGTCATCATTTAAATATATTATTTTGCTGACAAATTTAACAGACAACGTGAACTTATATGACTAATAAACCGAGGCTGAATGCCTGCATCCTATGCAAATACTGACAACTCTGACAACAAGACTATTTTCAATCAAACCAACAAACTTAAAGAAGCTTTCATTTACCAAAGGTTAATTCAGATGATGTTAACTTTGAAAGGCACTGAGTTAATTTCTACTACATTTAGAATTTCTGAAAGCACTTACTTTAAGCCAACTAAACAGAGATCTTTATTTTGCCCATACCATCCAGGGGTAAAAATATCACATGTATAACGTACACATAGACACACATACACCGAGACTGTACAACTATTGTTTTAAAATCTACTGCCGTGAATCAGGTACAATAATATAAAGCTCACCAGTTATGAATCCAAACTTTGTTTTGAGCCTTTTTACTAATGCTTATGGAGAAGACTCTCTAGATGCTATACTTTTTGCAATGACACACTTATGGCCATTTAGCCTTTCCCATCCTTTCTTTTTTCTTTTTTTTTGAGTTTTAAGCCTGAGTGATTGGCTAGATAGTAGTTCCTGGAGAGGGGGGATGACAATCCTTTTCATGATAAAGGAACTAGGATTGAAACTGAGCTGCCTCTAGAACTGTCTTTCCAGTCTTGCAAGGATTTTCTAAGGACGGTTGCTCTTGATTTCTCAGAAACTGGACTGTAACTTGAAGGACATTCTAGGTTGAACTACCTGTCCAACTGCACCATAAAGGCACAGAGAAACCTCACAAACTTTCTCCCAGCTGCAGTTTCTGTGCCATAACCCATACAATTGAAAGTGTTTCTAATTAGTTAGAATGACCCTGAGTGGTGAGTCTCTGGGGATGCTTATGGCATTCCCCATGGCAGTAAAGCCAGTGTGCGACTGACAGTGGAGTGGAGAAGGGTGGAGTTGTATTCACTTTTATGAGTTTTATGAGTTCCTACAAAGACCTGGAACTGACTGGGGGCCGGGGCTCCAAGTACCCGGGTTGAGAGTTAAGTCCCTTGAAAAATGTTTTCAAGTTTTTCGATTTCACAGAAGGTGCAGGTTCTGATCAGGTCCAGGCTGATCTGAACCTCGACTTGGTGACAACAGAGGAGATGATGACCAAAACAAAGAAAGGAAAAGAAGACACCAGACCTCACCCTCATGGCCGCTCAGAGGGTTCTCAAGATAACAGTCACACAAAAGTTCCCGTGCTGTGGCACACTACCGTAGCACGACTGTTCACAGAAAAAATCACAGATTTCCTACCCTCATAGCCAACTCAGTAGGTGACTAAA
>NW_025793309.1:0-18495 GCF_021613505.1 Equus quagga | reverse complement strand
GAGCTAATGAACTCTGTATTGTTTTCTTAAATTAAGGTAAAATTCACATCATGTAAAATTCACTGTGAAAAGGTGAATCACCCACAATTCAGTGGCGTTTAGGACATTCCCAGTGCTGTGCAATCATCACTGCTGTCTATACCAGAAGATTTTATCATCCTAAAGGAAACCCTGTACAAATTAAGCAGTCACTCCCCATTCCACCCTACGCCCAGCCTCTGGCAACCAGGAAGGGACATTCTATCTATTGATCTGCCTTTTCTGGACTTTTCGTATCAACAGAAACACAAAGCTTTCTCCTTTTGTGTCTGCCTTCTTTCACTAGCATGTTTTTAAAGATTATACACACATCAGCAGTTCACTTTTTTTCATGGATGATTCCTATCACAGTGCATGGATGTACCCATTTTTGTTTCTCCCTTCAACAGTTGATGGACCTTGCACCTTGGACTATTATGCACAGGGCTGATGTGAATGTTCCTGGACAAATTGTTGGTTGTATACCTGTGTTCGGTTTTAGGGGTAAGTATCTAGGAGTGGAAGGGCCAGGTCATCAGGTTATTCTATGTTTAACTATTTTAAACAAACTTCAAATTCAGGTTTAAGTTTACTCCACAAAATTGAGTTTCAGCACCAAAAATAACAGCCATATTTTCTGTACTATTGGTAGAAAAACCCAAAAACAGTTGCTTTGGTAGGTTTTCCAGGTTTTGCTTGTAAAGCAAGATGAGACAGTAGGTATAGTCATGGAGAAAGACAGAAGAAAATGGACAAATCAGGTGCTGGTATCCATGACGTCTGACTCTCTCTTACCCTGAAACAGAGCTGTTCAGCATCCTCGCGACAAGCTTATGAAGACATAGGCTCAGCACAGGAATGTGAATAGCAGCAAGCAGACAAAATTTTCTGCAGTAACCCCTCAGTGCTTCCTCAAGGGCCCCTTCTAATCATATAGTTTTCCTCTCTATGAGCCATCCTTCTTTGTCCCTTTGTATTCCCTGCAACTTCTTGCAGAAGACTTAGCATGTGGAATATGATGATGTGACAATTATGGATGTCAGGTTCTCCCCATCCCGATCATTTCTTGTTTCTGCTTATTACAATAGTCCTTGTTAGTTTCTTTAGTAAATTTTCTGATCCACTCCTGCGAGTTCTGTATTTGTGGCCCCTGAAGTCTTTGTCCCATTAGCCCAAGGGTCAGCTAGGGTTTCTGAGTTTACCGGGTCTTCAGATGTCCTCCTTGGGAAAGAGGGTGAGTGAATTCTCTATGTGAGAGGAAGAGCAATCATATCCTTTGGTGAAAAGAAAGACAGTGTGGTGGCCAGCATCCACTTCTGCTTTCACTCTGGCACACAGAAGACTATGTCTCCTAGACCTCTTGGTTTTGGAAAGGATGTGTGGTGCCTTCTGACCAATGGCATCACTTTTAAGCCAAAGAAGAAAAGAAGAGGTGTAAGACCCTAGGTGCTCTTTCTGTCCTTTGGTGGCAACTGAAGAAGGCATCAGTTTCAGATGGTGTACCAACAAGATCATGGGGCCTCCATCAGCCTTGCCCCACGTGACTTAGGAAGCAGGGGTCCCTTCACCTCAACTATCAATGTATGATGTAAATCTGAGGAGAAATACATCTTTAGTCATGAATTTCTCAATTGTTGCATTTATTACCAGAGCGTTACCTAAGTTATCCTGGAGATTACAATGACCTACCCTCTCTGATCGTCTAACAGATAATTCTTCCAGAACAGCATTTGCCAAATCTCATGCTGCTGTGTTCAGCATTAATGTCTACTGATTGCTGCCTGTCACAGATGGGGCCCTGGAAAGAGACTGTGAGGGGGAGGATTCCATGTGGAAGGTTTAGGGAGGTGTTTTGGGGAGATGTCCCTATGGGAAGTTAGCAAGGCGGGGATAGTTGAATGAGAAGCTGAAGCACAAGACAGTTGCCACTGAGTCTCTGCCAACCCTCAAGGATCCATTCAGCTGGGACGGCCCTTTGGTGTTGGCCCAAATTGAGACCAGACTTCTTATTCCCTTATCGGCCAGACATGGGCCTCTGGCTGTCCCTTGAGAGGGCTGTGTCCTAAGGTTAGGTGGTTCCCTATGCTGTGGGCATGTCCTGTGAGGGAAAGAGCTGTGAGCTGTTTCAGCCAAAGTTCCCAGGAGCAGTGCGGTGGATGCATTGGCCTTGAGCATGACCCTGGGCTGAGTCTCAATGTTTCCATGGCACTTCTCCTTCACCATCATCTTCCTTCCCAACCCAGTTAATAATCTCACAAACTGAGAAGTCCTTGGGATGACATGCGTAGAGCTTCTGCCTTTCCCTATGATTGGATGAGAGAACTGATTGGTGAAGACCAGAATCTCTCTCTCCAGAATCCAGACCCCTTACCCAGGGGCTTTGGTAGATCTCCAGAAGTGTTCCAACCTTAGCTGCAAATGCTGAAGTTGTTCCTAAAACAGTGGCCACAGTTTTGCTCTAGTCTGGTGGTTGTAGTTAGAGAGAGTTCAATTCCCTAAGGAGAGTCAGAGTGGTCTCCAAGGTCTTGTGGTCACTGGGACAGGCAGTGAAGACATCAAAACCTATGGGCAGGTTGAGGAGTCAAGAGGGGTTCTCATTGGTCTCCTCAATGGTTAAGGAAAGGCCAGTACATCTTGGCACTTCTTCCAGAGCCACGAAAACCTAGGGGGCAGCAGTCAGGTGAATGATCCAATCATGTCATTCAAGGAGAAATCCTAAGGCGAGCCAAGGGAAAGGCAGTGTTTGAGAGCCAGGTTTCCCATTCAGAGATCCTCCCATCTTGGCAATCGGAGGTGGTATGAATATGGTTCCCAGGGCTCTGGAATACTCTAGCATGAATCCCTCACTGTGATGAGACAGATCACCAAGAGAGGCTTGCGGGGCACTGTGAGTGGGGTGAGGTGGCATTTAGCTGGATGGTATGGCTGTCAATGGGACAGATTTTTTGTTAGCTCCTGTAAATGGAAGATGCATCAATGAATGGACCACGTGGCAAGATATTCTTGAGGGACGTGAGTGAGGAGTACAGTCCCATGTCTTACACCACTTTGGAAAGACTGAGTTCACTCCTAATGTGATCTTGTTTTCACTTACACTGGAAGACGAGATGCAAGCACCCATCCCCACCTTACACCTGCAACAGTCTAAACAGAACCTGGCTTTCCAGTTCCTCAAACATTTTGAGGATTTCTCTCTGACACTATATGCACCTGAGGCATTTCAAGAGATTCACATTATTATTTTCTCTTCCCTTTAGTTAGCTCTTCGGAAGCCAGTTTTGGTAACTCATACTTTCCTTCAAAAATAAACCTGTCATCCAGATTTGCTAACTGCTTTACTCACGGACTTCAGCAAACAATTTCCAATTTGGAAACCCAAAGATGGGATAAATTGTCCCTCCTCTGCCACAGCTGTACCCATGTGACTTACTGAATGTTGCTACCTGCCAAGTCGGCTCTCAGGAGCATCCCAGGCCTGGAGGAGACTCTCTTGGGACACCCATGCCTTCATCCTGGCCCTGGACTAGCCCTGGGAGCTGCCACGACTCTTTCTCCCTGGAGGGACAGCACAGCCTTCCCAACCTTCCTCTGGCAAGTCTCTTTCCTGGGTGGCTGTGCTGCATCAGCAAGGGCCTGGGCTGCTGGGAACCAGGATTGATCCTCAGCTTCTGGCTGTCCTGAGACGGCCTCCCTGGCAGAGTCCAGTCTGCCGAGTGTCTGAGTGACACTTGCAGCCATCAGGAAGGAGGGGATAACTCAGAAGTGACAAGCGTTTCATCTGGTCCTTGCTTACACGGTGTTTCCTGGTGATGAGGCTCAAAAGGCCGGGTGGCCACCCTGTGGCTGTTGGTTCTCAGGCGGGTTCTCCGGTTGAGCCAGACCAGTGTCTGTTGGACACCCACACGGGGAGCATTTCCAGATTATACTTGGTGAGGCTGTGTCCATGCACATCCACAGAACGTTAGTTTGGTGGCAGTGCCCGCAGGACCCCCAACTCACACCCTTCTTAGGCCTCATCTTTCCAACTTCCCAACAGGAAAGGTTCACACCTCAATGATAGAACCACAGCACACGACTGTGGAAAAGACCCCAGTCACCCCAGGGGCTACATGCTTCATGGGCTTGGGCCCAGCTACCACTTTCGAAAAAGCCAGTCAAATTACACCAGAGTGTGTAAACTGGTGATTGTCCAAGACCATGGACCTGAGAACCACACAGGCCCAGAGGTCACCCTGGGCAGCAAGGAACACTGTGGGGTCATTCCTGGTCAGGATGATGGTCTGTTATCCTGGAAAACCAGAGCTCACCTGGAATCCATCAGGTCCAGCCTGGAAGGAGTGGCCACGATGAACCTGACAGAAAGGCTGGGGGCATCTAGGGAATTTCTGCCCTAAGAAAGAATTGCATGCAGAAATGCAGGGATGCTGAAAATCCTAGTTCCCAGGGAGCACCAGGTTCATGGAGGGAGACCCGGCTGTGGCGCTAAAATCCGCCTCCCCAATCTTTCTCCTTGGAGAGAAAATAAGCAAGAAATGGGAATCAGAGTCACAGACTCGAATCCCAGGAGGACCAAGCCCAGGTCAAAGGTGAACAGGGACACCCTAGAGGGGCCCAGAGAGGGAGAGTCCTGCCTGCCCTTAGTCCCTTTGCACAGGACCTTCCTCTAGCCTCGCCCTCTCCACGTGCACATTTTCAGGTTTTACAGGATTTTCCCCACTTACAGTGGATGCAATTCCAGGGGCTGAATCAGAAAACAAGTTCCTCATTTGGGCAAGAGGAACTGGGAAAATGTTCCCTCGTCCTCCAAGAACAGAAAGGCAGCCACGGTCCTGGGCAGGAATTGTGCTGGGCACAGGCCAGGGCCAGCTTTTTTGCTGTTGAGGAAGGTTAGGTCTGAGCTAACATCTGCAGTGAATCCTCCTATTTTTGCTGAGGAAGACTGACCCTGAGCTAACATCCGTGCCCATCTTCCTCTACTTTATATGCAGGATACCTGCCACAGCGTGGCTGGACAAGTGTGCGTAGGTCTGCACTCGGGATCTGTACCAGTGAACCTCAGGCCGCCAAAGGGGACCATGGGAACTGAACCGCTGCACCACTGGGCTGGCCCCAAGCAAGTGCTACTTTTAAAGACACCCCCGTCTCCGTGGCTGTTGTTCTGACAGAGAAAGTCCCTCCAACGTTTCAGCCCCAGGAGATCGGAGGGGCTGCTTCTGCTCCAAGACCAGGTGAACCACACTGCAATGACCCTGTCCTCTGAGTGAGGGGGACACGGGACTGTCCAGCAGCCAGGGACGGCACTGGCACTTCTCCCTTCACCACATGCCCTGAGCTGAGGACTCTGCGATGTTTCTGAATTCAAGGAGGAATGTGAGATTCTGGATCTCATTTCCATGAGCTCAGAGAGTGAAAGAACCACACGTCCACTCCCAGGCTGAGAAAAAACAGAAATTTAATAGAATACTCAAACTTAGCATTTATCATTGACAACAAAAACATGGCTCCTCCAAAGAGGGAAATAGGCTCTGGGGAAAATGTGTGAGGGAGATGGGCAGATTGTCCACTGCCTTGTGGCCTTCAGGGACCCCAGGAAATGGATCACAAAGTTTTCATTCACATCAGCATCTGAGAGGTGGACCTGTGTACCTGAGTGTCCCTGCTGTAGTTCAGCTGGTCTCAGGAGCGTCATCTGCCACCACCGCTGGGCTCTTTTTTGGGGGCCTGGTGTCTGGATAGAGAGAGGAATTTCCTAGGGGGCCTCCCCCAGTATCACAGCATACTCTCCCCCCTCCCTGCACCCACTGTACCCTGTGCCCCATCTGTTGGCTCAGTCAGTCAACAGCACCCCATCTGTCCCCGACACAGGGGCTGATATTTAGTGTCACCCACTTCACAGAGGACCAAACCAGTCCCAGAAATGCAAGGGGAATCGCCCGTGACAGGACTGCTCAGCGGAGGAGCTGGGGCCCCAGCACCACAGCTGTCTGACTCCCCTGGCCCAGACTTGGCCTGAATCTGTACTGAGCCCCTGGATTTAGCCACTGCCAGTCCAGACACTCACTCAGCCCTGGGCGGGAAGATGAGTGGCTCTTCTTGTCTTTGAAGAAGAGTCGAATCTTTCTGGCCCACTGGTATCGTGGCTCCAGCTGACAGGACAGGCTGTAGCTACAGGACAGAGTGGAGTTGTTGGCTCCCAGGAACCACGCCTGAGCTGTGCCTCCCAGAGCCTCCCAGCAGCTGGAGTCCCAGGGCCCCAGGGGTCGCCATGCAGCCAGATCTGAGGCTGACCATGGAGCCACGGCCATGGACACTGGAGCTGGTCTGCAGAGAGAGTCCGCCCTCCCCTCACCCAACTCCTGCCCCGCCTCACCTCGCCTCCTCACTCAGGGGCTCCACAGCCTGGAACCAGGCACCAAAATGCTCATTGGGCTGCACGGTGTACAGATTTGCAGCCTTCTGGACCATCTCGATGTCCTTGATGAATTTGAATTCCTGGGACAGAGGAAGGACAGGATGGAGACATGGCCTGGGTGGGGGACCCTGCAGGGCTCTTGGAGGGGGTGAGGAGGGGGACAAGGAGCCAGTATGGGGCCTTTGCCAACTTGGGAACTCTCCTTCCCTGCAATTACAGTCAGGATGTGCCTGTTCTCACAGTTGGCCCGAAATAGATCCTCTACCAGGAAGGGGTCATTGATGCCAGCCCTTCCCCTACCCGCCAACGCCATAGGATCCCAAGCTCTGTATATCAAACTCTGCAAATAAATGTCCGACCCCAGGGATTGAGCTAGAGGGCTTGTTATGAAAGGGGGGCTCTCTGATTCCCACACACCCACACTCACCACAGTGAGGCCGCAGCTCCTTACCTCATTCCGACAGCTGAGCACATTCCCCTGGAAGGCAGACAGCCAAAGTCCATCAGAAACAGCCCCCTTAGCCCAGAACTAGCCCCCATCCCACCTCTTCCAGTGTTGCACTGCTGCCAGTGGGCAGGCCCTTCCAGAGACTGGACTTGGACCTGGGCCAGGCTCTGGGCTCCAGACCTAACCCTCTCTGATGACACATGGGGAGACTGAGGCCTCAGGCAGGAAGGGACAGCTCAGCCACTGATGTGCCTCCTGACTGGGAGGGGCCCGACTTCTCTTCCCTCACTGGTAGGGCCAGAGGGAGATGCTGAGTCCAGCTCAGACACCACCTCCTGCGGCCACACAGCCAGGCAGCTCTGAACCTCAGCAGCCCAGGGAGCCTGGATGGTGGCCTAGGCAGAGCCTCCCATCACTCGTTGCTGAGATGGGCCTGATGCCCTGGCTTCCACAGGAGGCTGGGAGGCTCTGCAGAGAGGACCTTTCCAAGTGTGAGAGCTCAGGGCTCAGGCAGGACTCTCTCCTCCCAAACCCTCAGGAGCCTGATCCCAGGGCCCCACCTCCAGGCTCACTCACCTCCACATAATAATCTGTCTCATCATGCAGCAGCTCCAGGTAACTGAAGATCATCTTGAGGGAGGGGATGACACCCTGCTCCATCAAGGTGGGTATGGTGATGAGTTCCAGCACTCAGGTGCCCCCATGAACCCTCCCCTGAAACCCCTTAACCCAGCCACCTGCCCACCCCTGGCTCCCACGTACAGTAGCCTAGGACCCTCAGGAGCCCCCACCACACACAATGCCCTCCTCCCCTCCCCTCCAGGAACACCAAACTCCCCCAGTCACGTCCCAGGGCTGGGTGTGGGCCAATCCCAGGGGGTGTGGCCCCTGCCCCTCCCCACCCCAAAACCATCTTGCTCCCAGCCCTTCCAGGCCTCCTCCTGCTCACTGCCAATGCAGGCACTTCAGGCTCAGCAGCCACAGCAGATGCGCTGGAGGAGGAAGGCCCCTCTCCTGAGGGAGGCCTCTAGCTGGGAGGGGGCGCCCCCTCTCCTCTGACTCCTGGGCACCTCCCCCCAGGCACCCTCACCTGCTGCCGCCGCCTCTCCTGGGCTCTATGGCGGCCCCTCTATGCACTGACCAACACGGAGGTCGCCTCCTGTCAGTGCCGAGGACAGGGTCAGAGAGGCCCTGCTCCCTTTCACATGTCCCTCAAGGCCCCTGACCTCAGACCCTGGCCATCTGGCTCCAGTCCCCTGCTGCCCATGCTGTTCCCGCCTCCAGGGTGCTCTGATTCTAGACCAGTCCTGGCTCCAGGACTCAGTCTTGTCTGACCTTGGGCCTGCTCAGGCCTCCCTGAGACTCTTTCCTCATCAGGAAAGAGTGGGGAGAACTCCACCTGCCTCCAGGGCTCTCCTGAGGACTCCCTGTCATCTGACTGTCATCACTGCTCTCCCCTCAGCTCTTGAGGAGGAGCCAGCACGAATCTCCTCCCATTCCTGTCCTCCCTTGGACGGTATCACCCTGCCGTAAGGCCTGCACCACGTCATCTCCCCCCATTTCCCAGAGGAGGAGACCGAGGCCCACAGAGGGGCAGAGACTTGCTCAAGGACCCACTGAGGAGAGGCCACTCTCCCTCCCAGCCAGAGTCCCTGTCCCCACTGCCTTCACCCCTCGCCCTGCCCCACCACTGACCACCGTCCTGACCTCTGCACTCCCAGAGTGTGTTCCAACAATAGACAAACTGAGACATGGAGGGAGAGGGCAGAGGGTGTTGGTGGTGGCCATGCGGCATCTCCTCCCTGCCCCACCGACAGGGGTCTCTGAACCCCAGGATGGCCTTACCATAGCCTCACTTCCTAGGATGCCCTCAGGATGTTCCCGGCCCCCTCTCACACCCCTTCTCCCAGATCTCCAGCCCCAGGTTACCTTCAGGAACAGTCTCTTGCTCACATGCTGCTGTCCCCTGCACCACTTCTTAAAGGTGTAGGATCTCTCCCTGGGGGAGTGGGGAAAGAAAGAAAGAAAGAAAGATTATGGGGTGGTTGAAGGGCAAATCCCGTTTGTTTGAGATCCCAGAAGACCCAAACAGCCTGGGGCCTGGATGAGGGATTTCACTGGGTTTCTCTGAGCCCCAAGGTCCCCATGGGACTGGGGAGGGGCCTCTCCTGTTGTCACCTGGGGCCTCCATTCCCATATCTACCACACAGATCTGTTTTGAACACTCTTGGTTTCAGTTGGATGGAGATTTCTGTTGCTGCAAAGGAAACACTTGAGAATCTCCAACTGGGCTCAAGTCAGGATCTGATATTGAAGGAAATGAGTTCCTGGGCAGAACCGCTGGCCTAAGGGCCCTGAGAGGCTCAGGGACCCAGGAACCAGATCAGTCCGTGTCCCAGGCATTAACTGTCTCCCAGGTGGTCTCAGCTGACTGCGGGGGCCATGGCCACCCAATGCCGGGTGCAAGGTCCACCTCCCCCTCGTGGTGCTTGGATGGAGAGCAGCCTACCCAATTGGACACTCATCCCCAGGTGTCTTTGAGATGCTTAATGGCAGGGTTCTGCAGAGCAGAAAGGATCGTTTGGAAGGATGTGAAATTTCTGAGGCCTAGGCACCCCTAGGGAAGGGAAGAGATTGAGCTGTGAGTGGGGGCTGGAGCTCTCCAGCTCTGGATTCTGTCCCCTCATGGACTTCTCCTGTCCTGGATGAGACAGATGCCCAGGAAACCCAGGGAGGACACACCTGGGACCTGAGGAGTAACACTGTCAGGCACAAGGATTTTTAGCTGAACACAAGGAAGGAGCACAGGAAGGAAGTGAGCTTGCCACCACCAGGACCTCAAGTCAAGGTCAGTGTGGCCCTGGCAGGAGTGTCTAGGGCCAGTGCAGGGACTCAGACCACAGACTTCAATATCGACAGCTGAGAAACAAGAGGCAATTCCCATGACTCCAAACAGGGTCTCCATGGGCCTCCCATGACTTACCTTGGCCACATGAATCCACAGCTCCACCATCCTGGCCCTGTCCTGCGCTGTCATGCCCAGGGCCCCGAGGCACGTAGCGATGACACTGTTGGCCAAGGTGTTCGTGTGTGCCACAGTGTCACAGATGGTGGGTGCCAGGTACTTGTGGTCCCTGCTGTCTCGCTGGGACCAGATGGAGCCCAGGCAGTGGGCAGGCACCAATTTCTTGAACAGCTCCTGAGGAAGATTCAGAGTGTTGCCAGCACTGCCTCACACCAGCTCGGCATCCATGGTCCTCCACAGTCCCAGGCTGGTTGAGGACAGAGCGGGAGCTCAGGAAGCAGAGGATGTGATCTCTGAGGTGTGTGGGATTCCCTGAGTTTTGTCTGTGTCCACTGAAGGTGTCAGCACAAGATGACCCGGGACACAGTGCTGTGCAAAAGGGAGGGCATTTGCTCCCAGCCCCATCTCACTTCCTCCAAGCTCCGGAAAACAGCTCTCACCGGCCCACCCCAAGGGACATCTTCCACCCATCGCAGTCCCCCTCGGGTCCCACTCCCCATTCCCATGCACATTACCCCGAGGCAGGGAGAAGCACCGGCTTTATGTGATTGTCTCTGCTGGAGTCAGTACACATCACATGCCTGATGTGTGCTGAGGATTTGAAGGCCCCCTGGGCACACGTGTGATTGGCCCAAGGACCTGGCAGCATTTCAGTGAGCTCCCTCCTGCACCAAAGGGCCAGACCCTGCCCAACTTCCTCTCTGTTCCACCTCATTCATCGGCACAGCCACCCCATGCAGCAGGTGACCTTAGTGTCTGGCTCTGCTGTGCACGTGGGGACAGCGAGCGCTTGGGGTAAAGAAAGTGCCCAAGTCGCAGTGTTGGTAACGGGGGAGCAGGAATGTGGACACAGATCATCAGACTTTGGATCAGGTAATGGCAGGTGTGGGGCAGCTCATGGCACACGAAGGTAGGGCCCCCCTGCCCTGCAAGCCCCGCTGCTCACCGCCTCCATCCTTGTCAGATGCTCTGCCACGAGCCGGGGAGGGAAGTCCAAGATGTTCAGCTTCTCCTCCCTCAGCTGGTTTTCGGCGGTCACGGCCCAGGGTCCAGTGGGCTTTAGTTCAGGAGCTGGCACTGGGGCTGAAGTTAATGGTGGCCCTTCCTCCAGCCCTGTAGGGTCCGATGCAGGTGACGCTGGCTCCAGCTCTGCCATGGGTGGTGGGGCTGGAGCTGGAGATGACTCTAGCACAGGGGCTGGTTCTGGCTCTGGCTCTGGCTCTGGATGTGGCAGGAGCTTTGGAGCTGGCTCTGCAGCAGGATAAGGAGAAAGTTTCACCCACACACCTGACAGTTTCTGTGCCTTTCCAAAGACAGGAAGGACTCCACTGCCTTTAAGGGAACTCTAGCCCATGAACCTCAACACAGACAGTCTTCTCAGACTCCAGTCCCCTCACCTTTCTGTTTGGCCTCAATGGCCTTGAGGTGCTCCAGGTGGCCTGGCAGAAGGTAGGCATGGCCCTCCACATGTAAGCCACCAAAGCTGATGTGCAGAGTGGCCAGCTGCAGGGTCCAGCATGGAAACTGTAGGGGCTCCCTGCAATCCTGCCCTTGGCCCAGCCAGGTTCCCAGCAGGAAATAGCACTGCGGGGAGGCAGATGGGCCAGAGAGTCAGTGGCCCAGCCTTTCCTTAAACACCACCCTCCCAAGGCACTCTTGTTAGCATCTGGGCCCCTGTGCCATCCCCTCCCCCTCCAGAGGAGGGGCCCATCCCAGCCCTTAGCCCTGGCTGGCTGTCCTGGCAGTGGCAGGCCTGCTCATCCAGCAGGCTGAACACAGAGTCTGTGAGAGTCTCTTGTTCCCACCTACACTCTCCTCCCCAAGGGTCTGGACACAGCCCACCCCAGCCCTCCATGCAAATGGGCCACTGGAATGAAGACTCCAGCAGATCTGTGAGCAGCTTTCTCACACACCTCCTACTATGGACCTGGTGGTGGTGCTCACAAGGGGTGGATGTGGAGAAAGGGAGGCAGAAGGAGCTGGCACTCTGCTGGGATTGGGTCTCTAGGAGGCAACTCAGCCCAGCCTCCCTTCCGGTTCTCAGGGGGCCTGGGACCCATGCATAGCTCTCTTTGAGTCCAGTCCTGCTGGAGTGGAAGCCACCAGAACTCAGCCTTCCCATGGGAATCACAAGATGGGTGAGATGCAGGGCTCTCCCAGGCCTGCACCAGCCACAGCCTCCATCCTCTCCCCGCACCCTGTTTTCTAGAGACAGGAGGCCCTCCATCTGCACCCAAAGACCACTCACTTTGGGAGGTGGTGCTGTCCTCCAGCATCCTGCACACAATGGGCCAAGCTGCCTCCATGTGTCCCAAAGGGGATGAGGGCATCGGCCGGGATGGCGGGTAGATGGGACCTAGGAATGATGTCAAGCGTGACTGACTCTCAGATTAGAGAGGAGGCCCAGTGAGGCTGTCTGCTTCATTTATTGAGTGACACTTAGTGTATCCAGATGCCCTGCACACAGTACGTCCTTCATAGACATTGTTAAATGAACTCCAACCAGAACCACCCCAGGTGTCTGAGTAGGCCTGTGGCCCCTCTGTGACCCTAGAGATCCCTAAGTGGCTACACCAAGGACAAGCACCAGGACCAGCTGGATGGCATCTCAAACTCCTTGACAGGGTGCTCTCCAGGTGTTTTTCCAAACTCAAAAAGCCACAAGCCAGTGAAGGGAGAGGAAGACTACTTTTCATGGGGGGACAGAGAAATAATCACCACCAGCAACCACAGCATGGCCCACCACCCTCTCTGCAGAGCCGGGCACCAGGGAAGCACCTGGATGGCTGATCCCATTCATCCCTGGGAGAAGCCTAGCAAGTTCATCCTCTGCCACTCCACATTTCAGAGGAGCCAACTCAGGCTCAGAGAGATGTGGTGACATTCCCAAGACAAGACACACAGCTGGCAGTGGGCAGAGTCACCACTGTGCTGAGGAGGAGGTGGGCAGTCACCTGGGAAACAGCTGGTCCAGCACCTGGGGGCTGTGCTGGAGCCTGAGTAGCTGCAGAGGGAGGTGATGACACTGCAGAGGACTCTGCTGGGGAAGGCTGGCACCACAGACTCTGAGAGCCTCTGCATCATGCCTGCCTGGAGGGCACACATCCTGCAGGCCTCAGTTACAGACAGAGTGGACTCATCTTCACTCTGGGTGGGATGAGGAGGACACAGGGTCAGGGCCATCACTGCAAACCACAAGGATTATCAAGGTCTGCAGCTGACTCAGGAACTCCTAGCCCCTCCCAGACGTGTGCAACAGGAGAGACAGGGGCTCCCACACTCAGCAAGGCTCTGGGCTTTCAAAGTACAATCAGACTTTGGGCCTGCAAAGGATTCCACATTGAGCTCCCTCGAGGCCATTTGCTCCACTGAGGGACAACAGACCTCCCTCTGTGAAGAGCACCAGCCCAGTGAGTCCTCAACAGACACGCCCTCTCTAGAGAGGAGAACAGAGGCTTAGGCATGCCAAGTGGCTTCTCTAGGTCCTGTGGGTCAGAAATGAGAACCGCCCAAACTGGGGGCTGAGGGACATCCCCTCTAACTGCCTGAGGCTTCATCGGACCCTGACCCGGAGGGAAATGTTATGTGGCCACCTCACCCCTCCCAGGTCTGGAAACAGTGTACAGGGCAGTGACACATTCTGAGAATCCCTTCGACTTCCAAAACACGCTGATGGTTATCTCTCTTACATTAAAGGGAGTTTGGAGACCCTCATTATCGAGGTTCCATTTTCCAAAAAAGGCAAAATTCAAAGATACTCAGGGCCTATTGGGAAGTGACAATGACATCAACGTTTTCTCTAATCTTCCTAGGGAAATGCAAAGAGTGCCCTCCTACCCTCCTATGCAGCTGGTTGGGAGAAGCGGAAGTCCAGATTCCTTTGGGAATGGGACTGTGGGACACTCATGCGGGACAGCCCTGTTAGAGTCCCAGGAGAACGGCAGTTTGAGGTTGGATTCTGGGCCGGCCCTGGTCATCTCAGGGGCCTGGGTGGGAAGACCCCTCCGTGCCCACTCTCACCTCAGAGCAGCCCTGCTTATTGATGGTGGTGCAGTGCAGCTGGCCCCTGTCCAGGGAGATGGAGTACCTGAAGCCATCCGCCAGCTCTTCCACCACCTCCTGCGTGCAGCTCTGCAAAGACAGTGCCCGAGAGGTGGGCCAGGAGGTCTCAGGGGCCTGCCTCGACTTGGCCACAAGGAGGAAACCCCAGCACAGATCAGGTACCGAGCAGCATTTGCATAGACCTCCAGCCAGGGAGGGAATGAGATGACAACCGGATGGCTCGGGACTAACCTATGGGTAGAGGAGCTTGGTTCCCAGCACCCACTCTCCCATCCTGCTAGCCACCACCTAGGCTGGGAACATGACACACTGCCAGGCTTCCAACACTGAGCAAACGGCTCCTACCCAGGGTGGGTCCCCGCTCTTCCCCGCCATCCCTCACTCACTCCCCTCCGGCACACAAGTAGGCTCAAAGGGGTGTGGGGGTGGCATCCAGTTGTGGCCTAACCCGGTTGGCTTTCCCTGTGTTACCTGAGTGCTCCTCCTGCCAATTGGACAGAGGTGGTGCAGGTGAGGGCCAAGCCAGTGTCTATAGTGACTGGAAAGGCTCTTTTTCTTGGCTTTCCTGAAGCCAGAGCCTCCACAACTCGGGAGACAGCAGGAGAACATCCTCTTGTCTTCAGTGTCGCCACTCAAGTGGGCTCGATAGGATGCTATGTCTAGAATGTGGGCGCCTGGAGACCAGTGTGCTGAGTTCTGTTGGGGTCTGTCTCCAAGGAAGTGACGTCACTTCCTCAAGGTTCCCTTACCTGGGCGCCTTCTTCAATCACACCCACCGAAAACCTCTCTGGGATCTTGGCTGCTCACCCTCCTTGCCCATGTCACCTCCAGAACTGTACACAAATAGCCAGCACAGATCCCAACACAGGACCTTGAGATGGAACCAGGGTTCCAGCTTGAGGACATGTAGCTGAGTTCCGACCTCTTTTTTCCTACAAGCTCTGTGTCCTGGAAATGCCAATGGGCCTCCCAGGGCCTCCTCAATCACCCAACCTGCACGATGGGGACGAGGCCAGAAATATCTCCCTCGGGGCATCCTCAGGTGTAGAAGGGACAATAGCGACAACACCTGTGGTCTGGTTTGCATGTGTCTGATGCACACACTTAGAGATGAAAGAATGACAAGAAAGGGTGGGATGTAGTGTGGAGTACCCCTCAAAACAGGCCTGGGTTCCAGCTCTGTAACCTTGAGAAAGTCACTGCCCCTCTGGGCCTCATTTCCAGGTCTGCACCTTTAAGAGGTGGAAATTAGGGGAAATTCAGATATTTCCATTCACCGGCATGAACCTTGCACTGTCTCCTGTTTGACTTAGAATCAGACCCAAGTGCCTCGTGTCGGCCTATGTGGTGGGCAGCCTCCACCATGGCTCCCAGTGCTCACTGCCTTCTGCTGTGCACGTCCTTGTGGAACCACAAGTGGTCAGGAACTGCCTTCTGAAGAGAATGCAGCCAAGGTGATGGGATGGCCTGCAACCCAGGGTTAAGAACAAAACCCTGGCCCTTCCTTCTTACTCATTGGCTTTAGTCCCCTCCCTCTTTCCCTCCTTCTGTTTCCATCTCTCTCTCTCTGCATCTTATATCTCAGGAACTGGGGGAGCAAGTGTGCATGGTTTCAGTTGTCCTATGAAGATGCTCCATAGGAGAGAACGGAAGGAATGATCGGCCAACAGACAGGCAGGAACTCAGACTTTCAGTCCAAACAAACCCCGTCAACATGCATGTGAGTGAACTTGGGAGCAAACCCTCCACGAGTCAAGCCGCAATAGAGCCGCAGCCCCTGCTTCACAGAGACCTTGAGGCAGAGGCACCCAGCTAAGCTGTGCCCCATTCCTGGCACACACACTTTGTGAGATGTTAAGGATTTGTATTTTCTAGGTGCAATGTCTTAGAGCAGTGTCATCAGAGAGCGACAGGAAAAGCACAGTCTGCCAGTTCCTGCCCTCTGGCCCTGCCTGTCCCCATCTGCCCTCCTCTCTCTTCTCAGGCTCCTTCCAGCTACTCCTCCATCTTTCGGACATTGTCTGGTCAGACCCACTTCTTCCTGTGAGCCTTTGCACCAGCGGTGCCTTCTCCCTGACACTCAAACTGTTCCCAGACACAGGCCGGCGTGCCTCTCATCTGGCACCCTGCTCACAGCAAATGTCACCCCTATGATGCCATTCAGAGCCTCCCAGGCACAGGCTCCACTGTCACAGGTCTCCCACCTGCAAGGGCATCTCATGATGTCCTCATTCTTGGTCTCATCTGGATAAAATGAGTCCATGAAGGAGGGCTTTCTGCTTGGCGGATGAGGAGGCAGCTTCTTCCGGTTTCCTCAGGATCATGACTGTCTCTTCTGGGCTGAATGTTTCCCCTCCCAAGTCCATTGTGAAAGGAAACTCTCATTCCCTTGCTTTCAAGGGTCTGGTTTCCCCAAGAACACAGGGAGACTCCCCTCTCCCTGGAATGCAGCACCAGCCCCTACACCCAAAGCCTGAAAATTAGCACCCAGCTTGAAACACCACAAGATCCTGAAGTCAGTTCCTGCTGAGGCCCCCCATCCATTTTTTAACCCCATGGTAACTCCTGAGCTCACCTTTCCCCTGAGACACAGCTCCCAGCCTGCCCTTGGCTTCTTACAGGAACAGTGGGATTTCCCAGAAGCATTCCCAGCCTGGGCAAGAAATGTTTTGAAATCTTCTCTATGTATTTTCCAGGACATGGGATATGGGGAGAAGTCATTTTGGTTGTGTATGTGCAACAGTTTTGATGCGAATAGCATCTTTTTCAGACAGAGATCAAAATGTGGGGCTACCGGGTGTAACAAGAAAATGGATACGCTGAGCCATTGTCTTCATGGTGTGAAGTCTTAAAGAGCAAAGAACATGGTTAAAAGCAGAGAATATGGAGCCAACATCTTATGTTCAAATTCCACCTCAATCACTTCCTAGATACTGGTAGAGGGCAAAGTACTTACCTCATTGGTGCCTCAGTTTCTTCATCTGTTGTTGGCAAGAAGGATAAGCGTACCTAATTTGTGAGGATATGGAGAGTGCTAAAGGAGTTAATGTTTCAAAACACTTGCAACATCCAGCACATTGCATGCCCTGTACACATACATTATAAATGAAATGTAAATGTTCTTCTGACGCTATCTGTTTGCTCCAGACAGGAGACTAGGGGCTGGTAGGATGTAGACAGCACTCCCTGAGACAGGATGAATCGATGAATGAACAACACTGTTGAAGGCATTACCAATGGCAGATCCGCCTCCCTATGGACATTCCCAAGCACAATCACACCCAACCATTCCTCCTCTGTCCTGCATCATCTTCTGGGATTCTATCCAGGAATCACGGGGGCTTCTTGAACCCTGGGACCCACACCCACCACAGGTTCTCTTCTCTCTGGCAGCAAACCCCAGGCCTTGTCCTAATGGCTGAAGCCCACAGGCTCTGAACTCAGATCCTTTTCTTCACTTGAGGGAGAAGTGTCATTCCAAGAGCTGGGCACACAGAGTGTCAGCCTTGGAGGAAATGCCTCCTGGGCCAGTGGCTGGTGGAAGAGCGCCATGATGGAGTAGGATTTGGGGAGAGTCCTCCAGGTGTGGTCAGAAGGGGCCCAGCCAGGGCATTTGTCAGCAAGGTCTGGTTGGTGGACCTTGGTGGCAAAAGAGTGGTGGGGGCAGCATGTTTTAGAGGTCCTGGCATGAGACAATCCACAGGATGGTCATGAAGTCAGAATCAGCCTAATGAGGTCCAACTCAATCCACTGTTATCTGTTCCCTGACTGGCTCACTAATCCAGGAGTGATTTACAAGGGTGATATTCGTGTTCTACCATCTTTTCGTTGATTGGCAGGAGCTAGTATTCTTTACAAAACTTGTGTATTTTTACATAGGAAACGATAGGTGAGTTCTGTAACAACCCTTCTTGCAAAGTTCTCACTAACATATTGAGTGTCTAACAGAATCCACCGCTGGGAACTTCACAAAAGATCCTGACCTTTACTCTCTGGTTTTAGATCTTCCTGATTGGTAAATTTTCTTGACTCCTGGCTCCTTTCCTGAGGTTCGTCCACTTAGAACAATGTAGGACTGCAACCTCTTGCCACTTGAGAAGTAGTGGTTCAACTCTATGATGATGTTGGTCTTGCTTTCTAAGTGTGTGTGTGTGTGTGTGTGTGTGTGTGTGTGTGTGTGTATGTGTGTATGAGACTGTTTTCTGCATCTTGCCACGTGGGTCAGATTGACTCCTTTCCTTGGAAAAATTGTCCCTAACCACTTTCTCTGGGCTTTATTTTCATGTCTTGAACAGTGCTGTCCAACAGTAGAATTTCACACTCTATCTTATGAAATTTAAACTTTTTTAAAATACTCACATTTAAAAAAGTAAAAATAAGCAAGTGAAACTAATTTTAATAGTATATTTAAACCCATTATAACCAAGATATTACCATTTGTCCAGGCAATCTATATAAAAATTAATAGTGAGATAGTTCACATTTTTTTTTATTGGGATCAACAAATCCATTTACATAGTCTCCGTTTGT
>NW_025793308.1:0-6604 GCF_021613505.1 Equus quagga | reverse complement strand
GGGGAGGGAGGCTGCAGGTCCTTTGAGCAGAGCTGGAGGCTGCCCTGTGTGGGGAGAGCCTGGCTGGCTCGGGGTACGTGGGCCTCCCCTGGGCAGCCACTCACCGCTGTTTACCTGCCCAGGCCACCCTGCTCCCCTCTTTGGGGCTGTCGTTGGAGCAGAGGGGTTTGTGTGCTTGTTCTGAGGTGGGTGAGTGAGTTGTGCAGGGCTTGGAGGACGAAAATGGGGGTGCGGGCCCAAGCTGGACACTCCCACCTGCCCTCCTGTCGGGGGTGGTGGTGGGCTCCTGGGGAAGGGAAGCTCCCCGCAGAGAGGCCATGGCCACTTCCTCGCCCACAGCTGATCCCTGGAGGTTTATCCCTCCTCACAAGGAAGCTGTGAAATCGGAATTCCCCCGTGAAGCCAACGATGAGCCGCAGCTCTCAGGGCCTGCTCCCCGGACCCCCCAGTCCTCAGCTCCTCATGGCCAGTCATGGCCACAGCACCTGGGCCTTCAGGGGGAACCTGGTCAGGGGCCCGCCACCCAAACCCCCACACCCCATCTGCACACGTGGACAGGTGTGCACACAGTAGCAATGAAATGACCTCATGGGTCTCCTCTTTGAAAAGGCCCACTCCGTCCCTACACCCATCGCCATCCGTACCCCCCAGTCACACGCATGCCTCATTTTGTCCGTGAACCTGTGCTTCCATGGGGCTGCCGCTTCAGGGAGCACACATAACCGTACATAAACTACATGCACACGCACACCTATATGCACGTGCACGCACCACATTTGGGAAAGAGTGAACACCGTTGGCCCCACGTGAAATGCGTGGACTCCCGGCACACGTGCAGAGTGGGTGCTGTTATGGCCTCTTCCCAGGGAGGCCATGATTTGGCTCAGCTCCAGTCTTTGCATGAGGCGAGCGCTGGGCCAGGAGGGTGTCCCTAGGACTGGGTCAGCTGCCTCTGTGGATGGGGCCGTGAGCTGCTGAGTCTGCGCAGGTTGTCAGGAGCCTGGGGTGGAGGCAGGATGGAGGTGTTCGCAGGCTCTCAGACGGGTCCAGCATCAGTGCTCAAAACAGTCCGCTTACACATGCTGCAGGACACCCATCAAAGCCGAGGGGTGATTCAGGTCCCCAGTTCCTGGGACGCGCAGCCCACTACCAGTCCCAGAGTGTTCTGAGGAGATAGGAGTCGAGGGTGGGTACTATGCAGAGGGCCCAGCGCCCAGGCGCCTCGGGGCCTCCTCGAGCAGAGGCCTCAGGGCCCAGATCAGGTCTGTGCTGGAGCAGGACTGCCCTGGGCCCTCACCTCCCCTCCGTGCCCCCCGCCCCCGCAGGATCCTACGTCAGCGAGCACTGCACGGTGAACCACAGCAAAGGGCAGTGCAGGGAATGTGAGCCTGGAACCTTCACTGCCCACCCCACGGGGATGACCAGCTGCCTGCCGTGTGCCCAGTGCCGGGAGGGTAAGTGGACTGCAGTCAGGCTCCGGGAGTCTTTTTGTTTTCAAATAGGGGCCCTTCAACCGGCTTGTAGAAACCGCCCCAAAGGGCATGATGACAGATGACACAGCAACTGAGCTGCCACCGTAGCCCTCAGCCGTGGTGTGTTTTATATGATGATCCGTGTAGATGGTGAAAGGGTCGTAGATGGTGAAAGGGTCCATCTCCGTGGGCGCAGGCTCTCAGAGTTGCCACGTACCAGAATAATATACGGAAGTTCATCTAAATCTCTCTATATCCCCAAACTTGTTTTAAAAATGTAACTTTAAAAAAATATACCATTGTATTAACAAAAACCAAAAATATAAGATACTTTGGACTAAATGTAGCAAAGGATGTGTGAACATTTATGTGAACAAGCAGCATTTAAGAAACTCTAAACATGCAGAGCGAGACAAGATGATCGTGAGTACAATGTCAGTCCTGCGTGGAATGATTCTCCGATCAGTGCGTTCCCTGTGAAATTCCCCACGGGACCGTCCACTCGTCATGCTGTCCACCTGCGATACAGACAACTTGCATTAGAAGAAAGTCCCTACAGGACTTTGCACAAAACCTGATAAGCTGACAACTCCCAAAAGACTCCTGGAGAACGCAGAGAAGATGGCATGCTGGCTGTCCCAGGTAGCAAGACTGTATGGAGACAGTTACAGACAGCGTGGTGTTCCCGTAGGGGTAGACCATGGGACCCGTGGAAATAGCCCTGTGGATGTGGAGTGCGGTGTGGTGCTGTGACCTGTCCCTTCACAGGAGGAAGGTGGGACCCTCAAACGATGCTAGGACAGATCACGAATTGTCCACGTAGGAAGAGGTCCCATGCAGGATGCAAGTTTCTACTGTCCCTACCTCTCGCCAGCCACAAAAATCAATTCCTGGTGCATCAAAATCCATAGGTGAAAAGTAAAACTTTAGGAAGAAAAGAAATGGGGCCGGCCAGGTGGTGCAGCCCTTAAGTGTGCACATTCTGTGTTAGAGACCCAGGGTTCGCCGGTTCAGATCCTGGGTGCGGACATGGCACCTGCTTGGCAAGGCATGCTGTGCTAGGCATCCCACATATAAAGTAGAGGAAGATGGGCACACATGTTAGCTCAGGGCCAGTCTTCCTCAGCAAAAAGAGGAGGATTGGCAGCAGTTAGCTCAGGGCTGATCTTCCTCAAAAAAAGAAAAAAAGATAGAGTATTTATGACTTTAGGACAGTGAAAAGGTGTTTGTTAAAAGAAAAACATAAAAGATTGATAAATGTGACTACATTAAAATGACAGACTTCTGTTCATCAAAAGACACCCAAATTGGAAAAGTTAAGCAATGAAGTGGGAGAATATATTTATGATTCATACAACTCATGCAAAATTAGTATGCAGAACAAAAAAAGCTTGCCTATAAATCAATAATAAGGTTTGAAATTTTTTTTTTTCTTCCTGAGGAAGATTCACCCAGAGCCAACATCTGTTGCAAATCCTCTTCTTTTTGCTTTTGAGCCTCCACAACAGCATGGCCACTGATAGACGAGTGGTGTGGGTCCCCACCCGGGAACTGAACCCAGGCTGCTGAAGCAGAGCTCGCTGAACTTAACCACTAGGCCACCCGGGCTGGCCCGGATTGAAAGAAAATTGAGTGGGAAGAGACAAGGACATTACAGGGAAGATGAAAGAGAAATGATCAGGAAGCATAGAAAAAGGCCTGGAGTAAATAAAAAGGGACTCTATTTTTTATCTACTAGACTGACAGATTTAAAATGTTGATGCCAAGTGTTCATGGGGACATGGAACAATGAGAACTCAAAAACTAATGGAAGAAGTAGGAAATGGGTACAGCCACTTTCGGAAACAATTTTCGCATAGTTACTGAAGTTGAAAATGTGCCCCAGCCGGGGCCCAGCCGCTCCACTTCTCCGTCTAGACCTGGACAAGCTCTTGCCGTGTGTGCCGAGCGAGATGGGGAAGAGTTTGTAATAACGTGAAAGCAGAAGCACCCCAACCGCCGGTCGACAGCGCAGTGGGTGTAAACGATCGTGGGAATTCACGCTGTGCTTAGTGCCCGCCCCGAGAATGGGCTGAAACAAGCCAAGTGAGCAGAAGCCGCCCCGGGCTGGGGTGCGCAGCAGGATCCCGCTGATGCCCGTGTCGTGTCAAACACCGGGTTCAAGGACGACGAGAATGTGATGGGATTAGAGGGCTGAAGTGGGGGTGTGGGGACAGGGCCTCAGGCGCGTGGTGGTGGGCTGGGTGTCAGGCTCGGGATGCGGACCCGTTTTGTTTTCATTTATAGCTCACATAAAGTTCTTTCAGTGTGTTAGAGGAGAAAATGTGGGGGTCGGCACAGGCCTTCTTAAGCACGCCCCCCTTTGGGAAGCTGTTCGCCCCAGCGCAGTTTCAGCGTGGGGCAGGTCTCACCCTGCGCCTGTCTGGCGGGTGTGGACGAGCGCTCTGGCAGGGCGGCGTCGGCGTGACCGCAGAGGCGTCGCTGGTGGCCGGGGGTCAGGGCTTCTCTGCTGTCCACTGCTCGCTCTGACGTGTTCCTCGCCCGAGCACGCAGGAGGGGAGTCCTTTGTGGGGCAAATGAGATGAAGAGAAAAATAGGGGGATATGTCGGAGGGGTTGCATCTGGCCCCCACCCCACATTTCAGGGGTAGCCACTGGTCTCTGCGAAGCCCCCAGGTCTTGGGGTCACCCACCAGCCTCTCCGTGGACACCCTGTTGGCGGGGGACACGGTCTGGCTGTTCCCTCCTCTCCGTCCCTGTTTGAGAAGGGAGGCTGAGTGCAGATTCTGTGGCTGCCACCCAGCAGCTGGACGTGGCCCCGGGTGACTGACCCTCAGCCCTCCCTCTCGCAGATCAGGAGGTGGTGACGAACTGCTCACGGGTCAGCGACCGGCAGTGCCAGTGCCAGCAGGGCAGCTTCTACTGCGACTCCCCGGACTGCGCTGAGAAGTGTTTCCGCTGCACAAGGTTCGGGCCTCGGGGGCACAGGCAGACCAGACAGGCCTGGGATGGGACCCCACTCCTCCATTGACCGTCATCTTGGTTTTGGGTCATTTAGTTATCTGCCCCCCCCTCCCAGAGCCTCAGTTTCCCCATCTGTAAAATAGGGCCAGTGGTAGCACTTACCACACACAGGTACCCTGCAAATTAAATGTGACATCGCCTGGATGTTTCCCCCTGGTGGCCGGCCTTGAGTCAGTGCTCGTTCGTTCATTCATTCATTCATTCACTCACGAATGGTTCTGAGCCCCACTACGTCTGGCAGGTGGCATTGCAGGCCCCCAGCCCCCAGCAGGGGTGCAGACAGAGGGTCAGGACACGTATGCGGTGAGCTGTCGGTGAGGAGTGGGGGTGAGGGGGCGGCACTGGGCAGAGAGGATGGCAGTAGCGTCCTGGCGCTGCTAGAAGAAGGCGCCACACTAGGGGCTTTAAAACAAACAGCAGAAATGTGTTCGTTCACAGTTCCAGAGACAAGCAGTCCGAATGGCGGTGTCGGCAGGGCGCCCTCCCTCTGCAGGATCTGGGGAGGCTCCTTCCTCGTCTCTTCCAGCTCTGGGTGCTGCCAGCGCTCCTCCGCTGTGGACTCACTGCGGCGGCCTCTGCTTCTGCCTTCATGGGGTTCTCCCCTGCGTGTTCGTGTCGCTGCATCTTCGCGGGGCTTTCTCTCTATCTGCGTGCAGATTTCCCTCTTGGGAGAGCAGTCGTGGATTACAGCCCACCCTAATCAAGCATGACCTCCTCACAATGATATCTACGAAGACCCTGTTTCCTAATAAGGTTTCCTTCTGAGGTCCCGGGTGGGTTGGGTTTCGGGAGGACTTTTTGGGGAGACGTTTGCAGTGGTAAAGCCACGTGCAAAATAGCTCACATTTCTGAGGCACACGTGGATTCTTAAATACCACTCGGACTGTGCCGAACCGCTGGCATGTATAGTGACAGATCCCAAGTCAGGACTGCCTTCAGGTCTGGTTTGATCAGGCCTCTGGCTTCTCTGCTCTTGCTTGCCTGTCCCCTTCTCCATGGGCTTCCTCTTTGGGCTCACTTCCCTCTTGGTAGAGATACAGCTACGACTGGTGCATTCCTCAGAGCCGCACACAGCTCTATCCAGAAACAGAGAGGGTGGGCTGCTGTTCCTGCATATATCACAGAGAATTCCCAAGCTTTACTCTCACTGAACCAGTTTGGGCCACATTGCCAGGGAAATGGCAGACACTGATTGCCGGCCGCCTGGTGGGCCATCCTGGGAGCTGGGGCTGATCCCTTCTAACCCCTTGCCTGTGGGTATGAGAAGGATGCCTTGGGCCCAATGGGTGGGGGAAGCAATGTTCAATTTCTTTCTTTCGTACTTTTTTTTTTTTTTTTGGCGAGGAAGATTGGCCCTGAGGTAATATCTGTTGCCAGCCTTCCTCTCTCTTTTCTTTTTCATCCCCAAAGCCCCAGTACATAGTTGTCCATCCTAGTTGTAAGTCCTTCTAGTTCCTCTATGTGATGCCGCCACAGCATGGCTTGATGAGCGGTGTAGCGCCAGGATCCGAACTGGTGAACCCCAGACCACCAAAGTGGAGTGCACGAACCTAACCACTATGCCGCCAGGGCGGCCCCCAGAGTTTCTTCTCTCTTTCTTTTCAGGTGTCAAGGTTCAGTCCTTCAGCCCTGCAGTGCCACACGGGATACAGTTTGTGCCATAGAAACTAACCAGGAGCCAGATGAGAGGCTGATTCCATCTCTTCAAGGTGGGTCGGCACACCTTTGCCACGAAGGTAACTCGTTTAGGCTCTGCGGGCCCTGTGGCTGTGTCGTCACTACTCAGTGATCAGCGGGAGAGCACTTTGGGGCCTGGGGAGTCACGACCACTGCCGTCGCTCCCAGGAGCAGAGACTTTCTTTCTGCTCAGTAGGATGAGGAAGGCGTGCTGAGCCCTGCTACAGCATCCTCTCCTTTGCCTCCTTCCAGGAAACGGAAACTCGAGTGAGCCCTTCATTGCGGTGGCGGTGGTGGTTGTCCTCTTCATCGTCGTCATCATCGTCGTCATCATTGTCGTTTACTGGAAAAAAGGTAACTTAGAGTTAGATGAATCCTGGAGAAAACTAGATCAGCCACTGTGTCAGGAGCTCAGAAGTGGGCCCTGGTGGA
>NW_025793307.1:0-1243 GCF_021613505.1 Equus quagga | reverse complement strand
GATATTCAGCATGTAAAATGGGCAGAAGCCCCACACACCCATCCACCCTGCTCTCCACTCCCTCAGCACTCAGCCAGTCTGACCTCTGTCCATGTCTCAAAAGTGCTGGGAACAACATGCCTCCGGGCTGTCCCCCTGTGGGGAACACTTGACCCCTTTCTTCACCTGGCTAACAGGTCCCCATCCTTCTAACCTGGGGTCATGGTGTCAGGAAGGGTTGCCTGTTTGTCTGGGCTGGGCTGGGCTGGGCTGCCTTGGGCCCCATGTCTACTGTGCTTCCATCCTTCCAGAATCTGGCCATTAAACTCTCTCTCTGCCTGGGCAGTCACTCATGGATCTGAATTTAACCGCTCTCCATAGTCCCAGCACCGAGCACAGGTCTAGTAAGGCTGGTCTGAAGACATGCACAGAGGAAAACAGATGCCCTGACTGAGCAGAGTGCTGAGCGGGCCCCCTGGGCCTGACACGTCTGGACAGACGCTTTCAGCACCGTGGAGAGCTCCCGGCAGGAGGGGCGACCCCCGCGCCGCCTCCCTGGGAACAGGGCTCAGACTCCTTGCACAGCGCTGGGTCTGACCCCGCAGGCTCTCAGAATCGGGGACTTTCCTCTTCCTCAGACCCTTCCAGGGCTGGGATGAGAGGGCCGTGGTCTCCCACTTTGTAGGGAAGTCCCTTCTTTGCTGAAGAGCCCGAGGATGACAAGGTTCTTGTACACCCAGGAATCAGCCACTTGTAGTTCCAATGCTTGGTCTTCCTGACCCCTGCAGCCAACCATGTGGCAGGTCCTACAATCACCATGGGCCAGTTGGGGAGACTGGACTCAAGCTTCTTCACTCCTTCAGCGAGTCGGGCCCACCCACAGAGCCCCAGTTGGGGAAACAAAATGGCTCTGCTGAGTCTGTGCTTTTCCAGGCTGAAGACCACCCGCTCCTGTATTTTTGCAGCCTGCACAGGGCCTTAGCCTCCAGCCCCTCCCTCCTGGCCGCCTCTCTGGTGCCTGCCTCTGACCACGCAGGCCCAGAGGGATGCTGTACTTGGTTTGTTGAAAGTCTGAAATGAGCTTCTCTTTTAATTTCACTGACTTTTCACAATAATTTTCTTAGAAGGTAAACCGGCTCTCTGGCACTTAGATTCTAGTGCTGTTTCCCACAGGCCAAGGAAGGTGCCACCCCATGTGCTCTACACAGTTTGAGACAGAGCAGTGACTCCCAAACTTTCAATCAGACAAATCTCCTGGGCACCT
>NW_025793306.1:0-3989 GCF_021613505.1 Equus quagga | reverse complement strand
GCTTATCAACACACAACGGAAAAAGAACCACGAGACTATTACAATCTATGTACGCATTTGGTACATTTCCCCAAAGGAAGAAGGAAGGAAAACATGTGACCTGCCAAGGTGGAATTGGCAGAGTGCTAGAAGATGACATGATCATTGCGCATCAGAGGATTGCCTGGGCAACTTCAATTTGGGAGGGAGTCCAGGACTTTCTCTGGGGAATGTCCACCCACTTGGCCGCCTACACAAGATTTAAGAGATACAACCCAGGATAATCTTACAGGAAAGAAATCAGTGTCTAGGGAGATTGTGCTAGGCCTTTCAAAGTTCGAGGAGAATGTTAGAAACCGACAAGAAATCCAGAAAAAGGAAAGCTATCCTTTCTGGAAAGGGTTAGGAGTAAGACTACTGTGAGATAGCTCTGAAACTCTGTGTGCATGGCGGTTGTCAGGACAACTTAGAATTAGGACGTTCTTTATGACATCATGGTGAACATGTCCCCCAAGAGGGCCACATGGTTACAGTCTGAGGATTGGCCTAGGATAGGCTATTAAAGGGAGAGATAACAAGAAACATCTTTGACAAACAGAAAGCTGGCACAGAAAGTAGAAGAGATCAAACTGACTCTGATTCAAGGGATAAGAAAGGAATCCTTGGCAAGAAGGGAGAATAGAGGGACAAGCACTGAGAGGAGAACATTGTCATCTATTCAAGTCTATGGGGACGGCATGCTGATTCAAGCTTGAAACTTGATTGGAAACAAGATGCCACACTTGGGACCTATCAGAACTATGTTGTCCTTCTTCCTTAAGCATAATCCAAAGTCAAGAATGATGTCTTGAGGACATTGAAGAGAAGAATCGACGCCTCCTTTCCTAAACACTGGTTTCTTTCCAGTATAAGATTATCCTTGGTTGTATCTCTTATATCTTGTGTATATGGCCAAGTGGGTGGACCATCCCCAGAGAAAGTCCTGGACTCCCTCCCAAGTTTAAGTTGCCCAGGCAGTCCTCTCATGAGCAATGATCGTATCATCTCCTAGCACTCTGCGGATTCCACCTTGGCACTTCACATGTCTTCCTTCCTTCTTACTTTGGAGAAGTGTACCAGACGCGTTCATTGATTGTAATATTCTCATGGAGCTTTTTCTTGTGCGAATTGATAACGTATCGTCAGAATTGCTACTTATTTATGATCTCTGTCCACACCGTACCATGAAACCTGTATTTCCTATCACTGCTAAAGTGATCTGCACCCGTAATGTGAAACAGTGAGGCCCCGGCCGCCCAAGTTGAAGGTGGGCACTTACTCACTCCACCACAATGCCGGCCCTGAATTCTTATTTTGGACCAACCTTTTGTCTGAACTTGGGAAGACGTGGGCTTGTTGGGATTATTCTATTAACATCATGGACGGTAACATTTTCCCTTGGTTCATGGGTTTAGCACGCATCATGTTCTGTGGGTAGTATTCCTCTTCATCTATTTGGAATGGTCTACCTTTCTGTAGAATCAGTAAGAATTTTGAGGTGATTTTCCATCCTTGGAAGTTCACCTTCTCTAAACGCTTTCAGCCCCAAAAGCATTATGACGTCATTATGGACCCCGTTTTGGATTTTTGATTTTAGGTTAATTTATTGCCATAACCCTGCATTAGAACATCCTATATCTTTCAGATTTGCATCCTCATTGGTTTAGACTTCTGTGTAGGTTACATCATCTTCACCAGCTAAAGCTGAATCACAACCCCTCACTGCACACTGGTGCCTCATCATCTCTTTTACCCTCCCCCACCACCCCGCTCTGCATCTGGGAACTCCCAATAAAATGGCCCGTGCCACCTGTTGGTTAGTGCTTGCTTTTTCTTCTCCTTGTAAGAGAGATCCTATGGTATTTGACATTCTCCCTGGGGCTTGTTTCACTTCCCCTAAAACCCTCACAGCCATTCTGGGTGTCACAAATGGCTGGATGCAACCTTTGTTCCAGCTGAGTGGTATGCCATTGTGTGGGTAGAGCCCATCTTCCTTATGCATTCTTCCCTTGCTGGGCACCAGGGCGGCTTTCAAGTCTTGGATAGCGGGAGTAAGGCTGTTGTGAAATCAGCGGTGCACGTCTCGTTATGAGGTAGTGTTTCTGAGCTCTTTGGACAAACATGCCTCAGAGGAACAGCTGGATCATATGGGACATGGATTCTTAAATTTCTGAGGCAGTTCCACACCGCTTGCCATAGTGGCTGCACCGGTTTCCACTCCTACTTGCAGTGCAGGAGATTTCCCTTCTCTCCACCTCCTCTCTGACACTTGTTGTTTCCTGTCTGCTTTCTTATAGCCATTCTGACCACAGTGAGCTGCTGTGTCCTTGCAGTTTGCATTTGCATTGGCCTGAGACTTAATGATGGGAACAAGTTTTCATGCACCTTTTGGCCCTCTCAATCTCCTTGTGGAATCTCTGTTTCCTTCATTTGCCCTGGTTTTCATTGGCTTGTTGTTTTTTTTCTTGTGGAGACGTGCGAGTTGATTGTATCTTTGGGCTTTTCACCCCTTGTCCGATGTGTGGTTTGCAAACATCCTCTCCCAGTTGTTGTGCTGTCTTGGAATTGAGTCGATGGTTTCCTTGACTGGGCAGAAGCATGTGCATTTGATGTGGTCCCGTTTGTTTCTTGTTTCCTTTGTTGCCCTTGCCCAGTCAGACATGCTTCTTCCAAACAGGCGTCTCAGACAGACGGCAAAGAGAACTCTGCGTAGGTCCTCTCCTACAAGGTTCACGGTTTCAAGTATGCCATTCAAGGCTTTAATCCATTTCGAGGTGGTGTGTGCCACGTGTAACATCATGGTGTACTCTCGTTGTGTTCCATGTGTCTGTGCAGTCTTCCCAGCACCGTTTATGGTAGAGAATCTCCTTTCACCACTGTCTCCTATTGCCTCCTTCGTCGGAAAGGGGCTGTCCATGTACGTTTGAGTTGTTCTCTGGGCTCTCGATTCTGTTGCATGGGTCTGTGTGCCTGTTTTTGGGTGCAAACTGTGCCTTTTTGGTACCTAGCGCTTCGTCCTCGATGTTGAAATCAGAAAGTGTAGCACGTCCTGCTTTGTTCGTTTTCCTGAGGATTCCTTTGCCTATTCAGGGTCTCTTATTGCTACCTAGAAACTTTTGGATCCTCTCTTCTATCTCTTTGGGAAATATTGCTGCAACTTTGACTGGGATTGCATGGAATCCAGAGATTCCTTTCTGTGGTATGGACCTTTCAAGTGTGTTAATTCTTCCATTCCTAGATCCCGGAATATCCTTCTTTTTCCTTGTGTCTCCTTGAATTTCTTTCCCAAAACGTTTGCTAGTTTTCGATTGACATGGCTCTCACCTGTTTTGCTAAGGTTCTTCATAGAGATCTAATTCTTCTCACTGGCAAGATGTCTCGCTCTGTCTAACGCCCCTTCCCTTCTGCCTCTGCACTACCTTGGAAGCCGGCCCCACAATGACTGAATGTCTTGAGGACATTGAAGAGAAGAATCGATGCCTCCTTTCCCAGCCCTGTAGCATTCTTTGAAGATCTGTCTCACTTTCCATAGCTCAGGCATCACGGCGGACCACTGTGTACATGCTAATGTCTCCCAAGAGATGTCTTGGAAGCATTGAAGGAATGGACCCCTGTCATGCTTGGGCTATGTCTCTTTGTTTGGAAGGGCTCTACAAGTGTGCTGAGAAGCACCCTTTTCCAGAGTGCTTCGTTCCTTCATGAGGGCTGCCCTCCCAGTCTAGTGTGCTCATTGTGCCTCCAATCAAATTCTCTCCCCCTACTTCTTGCTGTAGCAGGATTATTGATTATGTGTTTGGACACCATATGTAAGGAAGCTGGCTGAAAATTTGGACATTACAATTCTGTTTCAAGAAAAATAAAGAAGCCAGGGCTGAGTATGTAAGGCAAACAAATGGCAGAGCCTATAGAAATAAAGTAAGCCCGTATCTAGAGGAAATCTAGGAGAACATTCAAGGATCAGGTGTCAAGTT
>NW_025793305.1:0-1189 GCF_021613505.1 Equus quagga | reverse complement strand
GAGTGTGCAAACTCTTCTCCTCTTCTAGGGCATCTGGGGGCCCAACAGGATGCCGTCGGGGAAGCCGAGGCTGGGGGGGGCACGTGCAGCCAGAAGCGCGACCCCCGCTCCCTGACGGCCCTGCCGTGAACTGTGCTCGCCGGACGGCCTGGGGGTGGAGGGGGGCGCGGGCGGCGGGGGCGGGGGTCAGCGCGGCCCTCTCCCGCGCGTCCCTGTGAGGGGCAGAGGCACTTGGGACAGAGGCTCCGTTAAGCGAGCACGAAGCCACGCCTGGCAGAGGTGGCCTCGCTCCTTCTTCTAGGGTCCGCTGCGTGGTCGCCCTGCCACCAGCCCAGGGGTCCCCATTCTTCCCGCTCCCAGCCCCTCCTGAGGGGGCCTCACGGGCAGGGGAACGGGGAAGCGGTGGACTCACCAGGCCCCGCCCGCCCCCACAGGACGCCCAGCCGCGCCTGCAGTCTTCCGGAACCTTCCACGCCGCCTGCCCGTGACCCCTCCCCCCAAGACCTTCTGGAACCTTCTTTAACGGTCACCCCAGGAAGCGCCCGGACATTCTGGAACCTTCGGCGCTGAACGTCGCGGGCGCGCATGGGCGGGCGGGGCTCAGGCGGGGGTGAGCGCCAGGAGGACGCTCAGGGCCTGAGCGCAGTTCCCACAGCAGGAGCGGGTCCTCAGCGGTCTCCCGTGGGCCTTCGCGCTGCTTCTAGAAGGTTCGTTTGACCTGCGGACGGCCTGCGTCTCCCCAAAGGCGCTTCCTTCAGAGGCCTGGGTGAGAAGGTTCCAGACGGTTCTGGGCACTTCACTAAGCGGGGCGAGGGTGTGTGTCAGGCACTCAGAAGGTTCCAGAGGGTTCTGGGCGCTTCCTTCAGACGCGCGGGCGGCACGGAAGGTTGAAGAAGGCTCTAGGCGCTTCCCTCAGAGGTGCGGGCGGCACGGAAGGTTCCACAAAGTCAGGGCGCCTCACGGGCGGGCGTGCGCCGCGCTGAGGCTCGAACCTCAGTGCAGGTCAGCGGCGGCGGGTCATGGCGGCGACCATCCCGGGTGCCCGAGGAGGGTGCGGTCCCAGTGGTGCCGCCCCGACGTCCTGACGTGGGTGCAGGCGGACGACATAGTCCCCTGCCCGTCCCGCGCCCTCCCGCGCCCCCGCTGCTCGCCCCGGGCCGTGTCGGCTCCTCGGCTTCGGCTCCGCTTG
>NW_025793304.1:0-1950 GCF_021613505.1 Equus quagga | reverse complement strand
GGCTCACCCAGAGCAGGGCCCACCTGAGGAGCTGGGGAAGAGGTTTCACTCTGTATGGCGGCTGGTGAGAAACAACTTTTGTTCTGAGTTGCTGCGTCAGCGTGTTACAGTCTGAGGCCCCTGCTCACACCCAGAATCTGGACGGTTAGAAAAGGACCTGAGTTTAGGATTCTGCCCTAAGTTCCCGCTTTACTTTCCCAGGGCGCCTTTTAAATTAAGCACTTAGAGTTCAGCCCGGGAATAGTTAGTGACCTCAGCCACAACGCACTTCAAGGTACCGGGTGCTTGCTCCCTGCTCTCTGTCTCCTGCTCGCTCCTGACCTGGACAGAGGATGGCCCTTCCCCCGGCTCACTGCACCCTCAGCCACCGCTTCTGTGACCTGTGAGTAATAAATCCTGTGAGTTTGTCCCTTTCGGTGGGTGCATTGAAACTGCCCCTTCAATCAAAATGAGCCTGTGTGTTTCACTTCCCCACAGTGGGAGCTCGCATGCTGAGGGAGCTCCCTGCTGACCCTGTGTGGGTGACGTGCCCCCTCATTCACCACGTCATAATCTACCTATCAATTCAGTACACCAGCTCCAGCTCCTGCACACAATTGGCCATGGGGATGGGGCTTTGGGCTGCTTGTATGCACTCGATGCCTCAGAGCTGTGAAGGGCTTACTAACCTCCTCTCCTGGACCACTCAGTCTCTCTGGGAGGAACTACCGCTTGCTGGGATCTGTGGTGGGGATTTCCACTGCTGCATAAGCTGCTGCCGGGTGAAGCCTCGGATTCCCGCCCTACACTGTCAGTGCTGTAGGTCAGAGCGCCCTGCAGAGACCGGCCTGCAGGCCTCAGTCTGAGGTGGGTGTGTCTCCCACTCCTTTCTGAGAGACCCCCTGGGTGTCAGGGCTGGAGGTGATGGGTTGTAATCACATTAGGAAGCCCTGGCTTTCAGCTCAGGAGAGCTGACTGGGAAGGTAGGGCTCTGCCCCGTTGCCCCAGGCAGGGACCAGGGGCCAGGGCCATCAGGTTCTGGAGTTGAGAGTTCACCTAGATCGGTGCTGGGAGGGGAGGCGGCTGCTGGGTCCACGGTGTCAGTGGTCAGTATCAGGGTGTAGAGCTTGGCCAGCCAGCCCTACACCATAACAGAGGCAACTCTCCCAGGGGCATCCTGGTAGGCTTCCCGGGTGTACGCTGCTGGGGCAAGTGCTTCTTATGGTGCTGCATTCCTTCGGCTGTCACAAATCATCCCTGACCCCAGGGGACATCAGGAGACCTACCCCTAACATGGTGCAGCAGAATGAATTCTCCCTAAAAGCAAAGCCCCTGAGCACATGGTACCAGGTCCTCCCAAGGCCCCAGAGGAGGTTGGAAAACTACCAGCTGCTTGTAAGGCCCCTGCTCCAATGGCCTGGGCTCCACTGAGTGTGGTGGTGCGTCAAAAGGCCAAATCACCATTGCTCCGTTCTCGGGGCTTGGGAGCTTTCCTGAGTGCATCAGCTAAACTGCACTGGTAGAGGTGGGCTCCAGCCCCCGGGGGATGACGCGGACACACTAGAATGGGAGGCGGCAGCATGTGAGTCGGGAAGAGGCAACATGCTCAGGTCTTCCCCATCACTATCCAACAGAAATGAGAGACAGAGACACGTAACTATAATAATTATCCTGAGAGAAGTGCAAGGTTTTTTAGAAAAAATTTTCCAAAGGGAGGGGTAGAGGGGCACTTGTTGGCTCTTACAGGTCTTTGGACCCAGCTCCGAGCTGTTGCTCACTGAGACTGAGTCATGCCAGCTGGCTGGACTGGTCAAGGATCGCAGAATTCACAATTTGTTAAGAAAAAAAAAAAAAACCTCAAGGTATTGAGGACCCATTTTATTACAGATACCCTAGGGGACACCACGGACTTGTCAGCACAGCGAGGACACTCCCAAAAGACGTGAGCCACCAGGGCAGAAGATGCAGACA
>NW_025793303.1:0-12194 GCF_021613505.1 Equus quagga | reverse complement strand
TTTAACTGTGCCAGTCACCCTTGGGCACAGATGCCAACATCACTTTTGCTAGCTATGCACTCACAAGCCCTTTGAGTTAAAAGCTATTTATAAGTCCCATGTCCAACATTGCCTTCAAATTACACAAGTGCCTCAGCATTATTATAAAACCTCAGTCACACAAACAAGACCTACATTAACTTAAGTGGGTATCAAGTTGAAAAGGATACCCCAGAGGTGGGACCAAGATGGCGGAATGAGTAGTCTTCTTTGTCTCTCCCCCTTCTAATCTACAACTAATTGGACATTCATCAATTAACAAAGGATATCTATATAGCATCTCAAGACACCTGAGAGACCCATGCTGCTATACATTGGAAGGTGGATGGACTTCCCCCCGGGGAGGATGTGGAGATAGGTGAAAACTCTCCAACTCCCGACCCCCACACAGCCTAGTACCTGCAAGAGTCTCTCTTCCAGCGGACTGTGCCATAGCATCGTCACGCACCAAGGGCAGGAGTGTGCACTCACCAGTGGAGCGACGGTGGAAACAGGTGACTACAGGCCTACCTAAGCCCCCCACGATTACACCTAAGGCCAGGGGGAAACCCCAGGGTCCCACACCGCTGGCAGAGAAAGCTTCTGCTCGCCATTAAAAGAGAGGCCCTGCCCAGCATTCGAAATGCCAGGAAGCTCCAAAAGAGCATAATTCCCGGCAGGGCAGGAGCCCGCCAACCGCTGCCAGGCCCACAGACTCCAGCTGTGCCCCAGACGGAGCAAGAGGTGCCCAGAGATCCTGTGGGTGAGCTTGGGGGCCAGGTGGAGCTCCAGCACCCAGCTCCACGGCCCAGGGGAAAACTCCAGGGTCCTGCACTGCTAGCAGGGAAAGCCTCTGCTCACCATTAGCAGAGAGGCCCTTCCCAGCCCTCAGAAGCTCCCAAAGAGGAGAATTCCCTGCAAGGCAGCAGCCTGCCAGCCACTGCCGGGCCCATGGACTCTGGCTGTGTCCCAGACGGGGCAAGGGGCTCCTAGAGATTCTGTGGGAGTGGTCTGGGGCTGGGTGGAGCTCCAGAAGACCGGCTCCATGGCCCAGGGGGTAACTCCAGGTTCCCACAGCAGCCTCAGCGAAAGCCTCTGCACAGCACTAGTGGCGAGGCCCTGACCAGCAATCACAAGGATGGAAGGCCCTAGGGCAAAAGTAGCACAGCTAGGTGAGCTAACCACAGACTTCAGAAGATACCCATAGCTCTGCTGGGACCTACAGTGGACAAGTGAGATCTTGTGGGCTCTGACAGTGACAGATTGCAATTGCAATTATAGGTGATTCTGCTCCCAGCTTCTGGGAAAGCCCATAACACCACTGCAGACCATAAGGAGGGAGTGTGTCTAGGTGGTCTGCAACAGTATGCACCAGCAGCCTGGGGCCCCCTTGCGATTGCCCCCACAACTGATGAGGGACCCCAAAGGACCACTGTGACTATGAAGAGGGGCCCAGGTCCAGTCAGTAACAGCTGACAAGGTTCCTGGTCAGCGCAGTCTAAACAGCTGCTCCCCCCCACACCAGTTGAAACAAGTGGAAGCAGTAACTAAACTCTATCTCTATGCGGAGGCACAAATCCACACCATCAAGCAGTATGAAAAAATATATTAAATCTCCAGAACAGAAGGAAAATGACAAGTACCCAGAAAACAATCCAAAAGACAATGAAATCTACAACCTAAATGATGATAAATTCAAAATAGCCATTATTAAAAAACTCAACAAGTTAAAAGAGAATTCAGATAGACAACTCAACGAATTCAGGAGCTATGTCACAAAAGAGCTTGATATTATAAAGAAGAACCAATTAGAAATACTGGAGGTGAAGAACACAATGGAGGAGATTACCAAAAATCTGGACTCTCTGAACAGTAGGGTCGATAATATGGAGGACAGAATTAGCAATTTGGAGGACAGGAATATAGAAATGCTGCAGACAGAGGAGAGAGAACTAAGACTAAAAAGAAACGAAGAAACTCTCCAAGAATTACCTGACTCAATTAGGAGATGCAACATAAGGATTATAGGTATATCAGAGGGAGAAGAGAAGTAGAAGGGGCAGAAGGCCTGTTCAAAGAAATAATGGCTGAGAACTTTCCACTTGGGGAGAGAGATGGAACTTCATGTGACAGAAGCCAATAGATCTCCAAACTTCATCAATGTAAGAAGACCAACCCCAAGGCATATAGTAGTGAAGCTAGCAAAAGTCAACAACAAAGAGAAAATACTAAGGGCAGACAGACAGAGGAAAATAACGCACAAAGGAACCCCCATAAGGCTATCAGCAGATTTCTCAGGAGAGACCTTACAGGCTAGAAGAGAATGCAATGATATATTCAAAACTCTGAAGGACAAAAACCTGCAGCCAAGAATACTCTGCCCAGCAAAAATATCCTTCAAATACGATGGAGAAATAAAAACTTTCCCAGATAAACAAAAGTTAAGGGAGTTCATTGCCACAAGACCTCCTCTTCAAGAAATGCTCAGGAAGAACCTCATACCTGAAAAATCAAAAAAAGGAAAGGGGTTCCAAAACCCAGATCAAAGGAGATAAGCATAAGGACAATAAGACAAAGTAGCAGCTCTCCATCAGAACACGTTAGTAAAAGTTAAATAAAACATTAAAGATAAACAGAACGGAAACACCAAGAATAAATATAACCTTGTCATTTTAACCACAAACTCACAACACAAGAAGGAAGAGGGAAAAAAATCTGACAATAACAACCTAGAAGGGGAAGAGACAAGGGATGGAACATTTTACTCTAAGGAAATAAGAGGCTATCAGAAAAAGGACTATCTCATCTATGAGATGTGTTATACAAACCACCTGGTAACCATTAATCAAATAACAAGAATAAAGACACAAATTACAAATAAGAAGAAAACCAATACAGAAATTTACCTACCTGAATTAGGAATCCAAAAGTCATGGGACGAAAACAAAGGAAATGCAAAAGAACCAGAAAACTAGTGATAAAACGGCAGCAATAGGCACCCACGTTTCAATAATCACTCTAAATGTAAATGGATTGAACTCTCCAATCAGAAGACACAGAGTGGCAGGATGCATCAAAGAAAAAGATCCAACAATATGCTGCCTCCAAGAAACACACCTCAGCCCCAAAGACAAACACAGACTCAGAGTGAAGGGATGGAAGACAATACTCCAAGCTAATAATGAACAAAATAAAGCAGGTGTTGCCATACTTATATTAGACAAAGTAGACTTCAAAGCAAAACATATAAAGAAACACAAAGAGGGGCAGTATATAATGCTAAAAGGGACACTCTACCAAGATGACATAACACGTATAAATATATACACACCCAACACAGGAGGACCAAAATTTGTAAAGCAACTATTAACAAAACTAAAAGGAGACATCAACAACAATACAATAATAGTAGGGGACATCAACACCCCATTAACACCAATGGATAGATCATCCAGACAGAAAAACAACAAGGAAATTATGGAATTAAATGAAAAATTAGACCAGATGGACTTAATAGATATGTATAGCACACTTCATGCAAAAACGGCAGGTTACACATTCTTCTCAAATGCGCATGGAACATTCTCAAGGATAGACCTTATCTTGGGAAACAAAGCAAGCATCAATAAATTCAAGAGGTTGAAATAATATCAAGCATCTTTTCTGATCATAATGCTGTGAAACTAGAAGTCAACTACAAGAATAGGGCTGGGAAAGGGGCAAAAATGTGGAGACTAAACAACATGCTACTAAACAAACAATGGATTACTGAATAAATTAAAGAAGAAATCAAATATTATCTGGAGACAAATGAAAATGAAAACTCGCAATACCAACTTATTTGGGACACAGCAAAAGCAGTCCTAAGAGGGAAATTCATTGCAATACAGGCTCACCTCAATAAGCAAGAAAAATCTTACATAAACAACCTCAAATGACACCAAACAGAATTAGCAAAAGAAGAACAAACAAAGCCCAAAGTCAGTAGAAAGAGGGAAATAATAAAAATTAGAGCAGAAATAAACGATATTGAAACAAAAAAGACAGCAGAAAGGATCAAAGAAACAAAGAGTTAATTCTTTGAAAGAATTAACAAAATTGATAAACACTTAGCTAGACTCACTAAGAAAAAAGAGAGCAGTCTCAAACAAATAAAATTAGAAATGAGAGAGGAGAAATCACAGCAGATACCGAAGAAATACAAAGGATCATAAGAGAATACTATGAAAAACTATATGCCAACAAATTGAACAACCTAGAAGACATGGGTAAATTCCTAGACTCTTACAACCTCCCCACACTGAATCAGGAAGAAATAGAGAATCTGAATAGACCAATCACAAGTAAAGAAATAGAAACAGTAATCAAAAACCTCCCCAAAAATAAGAGTCCAGGACCAGACGGCTTCTCTGGAGAATTCTACCAAACATTCAAAGAAAATTTAATACCTATCCTTCTCAAACTATTCCAGAAAATTGAGGAAGATGAAGCACTCCGTAACACATTCTTTGAAGCCAACATCACCCAGATCCCCAAACCTGAAAAGCACAACACAAAGAAGGAAAACTACAGGCCAATATCACTGATGAACACAGATGCAAAATTCCTCAACAAAATTTTGGCAAACTGAATACAGCAATACAACAAAAAGATTATACACCATGACCAAGTGGGATTTATACCAGGGACACAGGGATGGGTCAACATCCACAAGTGAATCAACGTGATTCACTACATTAACAAAATGAGAAACAAAAACCACATGATCATCTCAATAGATGCAGAGAAAGCATTCAACAAGATCCAACATCCATTTATGATAAAAACCCTCAATAAAATAGGTATAGAAGGAAAGTACCTCAACATAATAAAGGCCATATATGACAAACCCACAGCTAACATCATACTCAATGGACAAAGACTGAAACCCATCCCTCTGAGAACAGGAACAAGACAAGGGTGCCCACTTTCACCACTCTTATTCAACATAGTACTGGAGGTGCTGGCCAGAGCAATTTGGCAGGAAAAAGAAATAAAAGGAATCAAAATAGGCAACGAAGAAGTAAAACTCTTGCTGTTTGCAAATGACATGATCTTATATATAGAAAACCCCAAAGAATCCATAGGAAAACTATTAGAAACAATCAACAGCTACAGCAAAGTTGTAGGGTATAAAATCAACATATATAAATAAGAAGCATTTCTAAATGCTAACAATGAGCTAACAGAAAAAGAACTCAATAACTCAATCCCATTCACAATCGCAACAAAAAGAATAAAATACCTTGGGATAAATTTAACCAAGGAAGTGAAAGATCTATACAACGAAAACTACAAGACTTTCTTGAAAGAAATCAATGACAACATAAAGAAATGGAAAGACATTCCATGCACATGGATTGGAAGAATAAACATAGTTAAAATGTCCATACTACCTAAAGCAATCTACAGATTCAATGCAATCCCAATCAGAATCCCAATGACATTCTTTACAGAAATTGAACAAAGAATATTAAAATTCATATGGGGCAACAAAAGACCGCGAATTGCTAAAGCAATCCTGAGAAAGAAGAACAAAGCCGGAGGCATCACAATCCCTGACTTCATAGCATACTACAAAGCTACAGTAATCAAAACAGCATGGTACCGGTACCAAAACAGGTGCACAGATCAATGGAACAGAATTGAAAGCCCAGAAATAAAACCACACATCTATGGACAGCTAATCTTTGACAAAGGAGCTGAGGGCCTACAATGGAGGAAAGAAAGTCTCTTCAACAAATGGTGCTGGGAAAACTGGACAGCCACATGTAGAAGAATTAAAATTGAGCATTCCTTTTCACCATTCACAAAAATCAACTCAAAATGGATCAAAGACCTAAAGATTAGGCCTGAAACAATAAGTCTTCTAGAAGAGAATATAGGCAGTACGCTCCTTGACATCAGTTTCAAAAGAATCTTTTCGGACACCATAACCCCTCAGGTGAGGGAAACAATAGAAAAAATAAACAAATGGGACTTCATCAGACTAAAGAGCTTCTTCAAGGCAAGGGAAAACAGGATTGAAATAAAAAAACAGCTCCCTAATTGGGAAAAAATATTTACAAGTTATCTATCTGAGAAAGGTTAATCTACATAATATATAAAGAACTCACACAGCTCAACAACAAAAAATCAAACAACCCGATCAAAAAATGGGCAGGGGAGATGAACAGACATCTCTCCAAAGAAGATATACGGATGGCCAATAGACATATGAAAATATGCTCATTATCACTAATCATCAGGGAAATGCAAATCAAAACTACACTAAGATATCACCTTACACCTGTTAGAATGGCAAAAATATCCAAAACCAAGAGTGACAAATGTTGGAGAGGCTGTGGAGAAAAAGGAACCCTCATACACTGTTGGTGAGAATGCAAACTGGTGCTTCCACTTTGGAAAACAGTATGGAGATTTCTCACAAAGTTAAAAACAGAAATACCTTATGACCCAGCCATCCCACTACTGGGTATCTATCCTAAGAACCTGAAATCAGCAATTCCAAAAGTCCCAGGCACCCCTATGTTCATCGCAGCATTATTCACAATAGCCAAGACATGGAACCAACATAAGTGCCTAGCAACTGATGATTGGATAAAGAAGATATGGTATATATACACAATGGAATACTACTCAGCCATAAAAAAGGACAAAGTCATCCCATTCACAACAACATGGATGGACCTTGAGGGTATTATGTTGAGTGAAATAAGCCAGACAAAGAAAGATGAACTCTGTACGACTCCACTCATAGGTGGTAGTTAACATATAGACAAAGAGAACTGATCGGTGGTTAACAGGCGAAAGGGGGGGTGGGGTAAGGGCACAAGGGATGACGTGGTGTACCTACAACATGACTAACAATAATGTAAATTGTAATTTCATAAGGTTGTTAACTATCATAATCTTAATAAAAAAATAAAAAAGGATACCCCAGTTCCACATCCCAAACGACATTGTCCTGGCCCAGGAAGTCACTGCTAGAGATGACATCACCTAAGATGATGTCACACCAGCCCAAGACCTCCATGTTAGAGATGACTCAGCATCCCACACTGGACACAACTTCACCTCAGACACTAAAACCTCCACCCCAGGCCTGCTCATGGACTACCTCTCCTATGGCACAAATTGGATAGAGGAAATTTATTGGTTTTCTTTCTTTGATATTAGAGAATCTATTGCATTTCCAGAGCTTGCTGTCTGTGTAGCACATGATGCTAGCATACTTTTGCTCTCTATCAAAACATATATCTCTACACTCCATGTCTAAAGAGAAATCTGGTCAAGGTTACTACTACCTGTGCCATTCTAAAAACTAATGCAGATTATTGCTTTCCCTCAAAGTCATCTGCCTCATGGCAGTGAGCCTCTGCGTCCCTGGGGAGAGGACCATTCACTCCTCAGTGCCTTCTCTTCCACCTCCCCCTCCAGTTTTCTACCACAACCTCCCAGCTGTGTCTCTGACTGTGACTACCACATCCACTTATTCCCTTTGCTTACACACAAAAATACCGCTAATCTTTACATATACCCTACCAAACTATCAATTGATACAGAACAAAAGTTGGTTCTTTGAAAAAACTAGTAAAGTTGAAAACACATAATGAGACTGATTAAGAAAAACCAAAGAGCAAACTCAAAAAGTCAATGTCGAGATTTAAAAATATGAAATCAGCAAAGATCATGCATACATTTAAAATATCATTATATTGTGAAGAACTTTATGAATTTTATGTTATACTTAAGATAGATATAACAACCTCTCAGAAAATAAGAAAGTGGGATCACTTCCCTACTGCTTTATGCAACTTGGTAAGGAAAACTCAAAAAAGACATTACATCACAAGAAAGGAAAATGGTACATCAATCTCATTCCTGAACATATATAATAAACACTAACGGGGCCAGCCTGGTGTTACAGTGGTTAAGTTTGTGAGCTCCACTTTGGCTGCCTGGGGTTCACAGGTTCGGATCCCAGGCACAGACCTAGACACTGCTCATCAAACCATGCTGTGGCGGTATCCCACATACAAAATAAAGAAAGACTGTCACAGATGTTAGGTCAGCAACAATCTTCCTCAAGCAAAAGGAGGAAGATTTGCAACAGATGTTAGCTCAGGGCCAATCTTCCTCATCAAAAAAGAAAACAACCACTAAATAAAGGCAGCAAAACAAATCCAGGAAATATAACAATTATGGTAAAACATGACCATATCAATTTTACCCCAGAATTTAACAATCATAAGTTTATTGATGTAATAATCCATATCAATGATTAGAGATGTAAAATCATATGATCATCTCATTATTATTGATAAAATGAAACAAACAGCAGAAAACAACTGTTAAAATATTTAGCAGAAGAGTATATGCCAAAAAACAAACCTGTGAATAAAAATTAAAATCTAATACAATACTCCAATCTTAATTATATGAGTTAAACAAGTATTTACAGTATGAAAGAACAGCATGAATCAAAACCTCAACAACTCAACATTGAAATAATTGAACAATAGGAACAATTGAAACAGGAAGTGACAGAATTCAGGAAATTATTGAAGAAAAAGAAAATTGTTTCAGAAATGAAGACTAAAATACAACATATCCAAGGTGAAGACATATAAACAAAAGTATAGTAAGCAAGAGAAAACAGAAAATAAAAGAGACAAGAATATGAATCATAAATCATGATCAAGGAAAAACAGTGAAGAAAATAAGAAATATAGAGACATAGAAGGAATATGCATAATCATGTTATATAGGAAAATATGAAATAATGTTAAAACTATAAGTTATACAGAGAAATTATGACATGTTAAAACTATAATTTATACAGAGAAATTCTGACATAAAAGAATCCTCATATTGAAAAGACACACTGCATACCTGTGAAAATAAGCTCATGCAGAGTACTGCTGCTTTATATCCTAGTAAAACAGCTAAATTTTAAAGATAAAAAGAAAATAATCTGAGTATCTAGTAAAAAGGGCCCAATCAGTTAAAAAATAAAATCATCTGGCACTGGGTTTTTCAACAGCAAGATATAAATCACGGCAAGATTAGAGAAAAATTTCTAAGACACTCCAGGACATAAAGTCAACAAATGTTTATTCAGCAATCAGTCCTGTAAGTAACAACACTAGGGAAAAATAATTTTAAACAAGTAAGAATTAGGGTATCATTACACCCACAAACCTTTCCTGAGTTATCTATATAATAATGATGAACATCATCCAACCAGAACATGACTAACAAAAGATAAAAAAAATGACTGGTGCATAAATTTAACTTTAAGAATATATAAACACGGACTAATAGTATGTAAATGTTACATACTCCAGTAAAGTAGAAATAACAAAACTAAAATTGAAGAGAGAGAAAGAGAAAAGGGGACACAGAATGTAGAGAAAGAATATAATATAAAGTCACCAAATAAAATGGTATAAGCCTACATAAAAAAGAAGACCAACACTTTATAGGGAGGTGTTGATATAAAGGAATTCACTAGAACTACAATCTTGCCTGAAACCCAGAAAATTATTTTAAAATTATAAATGAAAAAACAAAGAAAACAGACATGAAGCAATTATACTACACAAAGTAAACACAAAACACATAACAGAAATAAAACCAAACATGACTCATAAATAACTAATTTTTAAAAATAAGATTCCTTAGATGTACTCACAAAATTCACCTCTATGGTTTACACAAGAGACATACCTTACATAACAAATCGTGCCAAAAGGTTAAAAACAAAAGGATGGGCAAAGATAAACAAGGAAACTGCAAACAAGAAAGAACATATACTCACAATCTTGGTATCTGTCAAGAATAGAATAAAATAAAATAAGGACACTTTATAATAAGAAAGTCTCCACCTCAGAAATTAAGTATAAAGTTCAGTCACAATGTAATTTTATGTGTGTCTTCGATTCTTTTTGTTAATGTTTTATTTAGTATATTTGCATTTGATACATAAATGTGATTCTTTGGTTCAAAGTTTATAATGGTTAAGTATTAGTTATATTCACTTGATAAAAATGAATTTAGAGGGGGCCGGCCCCATGGCTGAGTGGTTAAGTTCACACTCTCCTCTTCGGCAGCCCAGGGTTTCACCGGTTCAGATCCTGGGCGTGGACATGGCACCGTTCATCAGGCCATGCTGAGGCAGCATCCCACATGCCACAACTAGAAGAACCCACAACTAAAATATACAACTATGTACTGGGGGGAGTTGGGGAGAAAAAGCAGAGAAATTAAAAAAAAAAAAGATTGACAACAGTTGTTAGCTCAGGTGCCAATCTTTAAAAACAAAAATGAATTTAGATTTTTTTCCTACCCTTTCTGTACTGTTGACAGAATTATCTGTGAAAGCATTTATCTTCTTCTAAGGTGACTGTTCTGTTTAAATTTTCTATCTGTTTGAGTCAGTTTTATTACATTTAATCAATGTTTCCTACTTATTTGCATAGAAATTGTATCAAGTAGAGTAAGATTTTTCAGATTTTCTGTTTTGATGGTTATTTTAACCGTTGTAATCTCTTGTGCACTCTACTTGTTACTTTTCATGGTTATTCTAATAAGTTGCATATTTTGTTCATTTTATGAGGAAAAAATCATCTTTTAAATGTAGTGATTATTTCTACAGTGCTCTGTTTCTTCAATCACTTAATCCAGATTTTATCTTTTTAGTTTATTTTCCCCTGATTTCTTTCATTTACTTTTTTTAATCTTTGGCATTAACTTCTCAAATCATTTATATTCATACATTTGCATTTATTTAAAGCTTTGAATATTCTTCCTAGCACTGCTTAGTTTGGTTCCCATAGATTTTCATGTATAGAATTTCTCTTAACATCATTTTCAATCACAGTTCAGGTTCCAAAGATGAGAATGTGAAAAACAGAGAATCTGAAAATCTTCTTGATCCGAAGCACAGTCTTCTCTGTCTTGAACCCTGGGCCTGCAGCAAGTGAATCCAAGGGCAAAACAAATGCCCAAAGGCCTTTGGGCTAAGGGATAAACACTGAGAAGATCTAAGAGATTAGTTCCTCAGCAAAATCATTTGGACCTCATAGACACATGGGTAGTTTTTCTAAAGAAAAGGGAGCTTAACCTTCTTAAAGCTTAGCCCGACCAAGGTCAACTTGACAGTTAGTAAACTTTGAATCCATGCTTCCTCATCTTAGCTGCCAACAGAAGGAAAAGTGGCTCTCTGAGAATCCAAAATTAACAAACAGACCAAAAACCTTATGCAAATTGCCACTATTATTATATACACAATGTTTAGTTAACAATAAAAAATTATGAGACATGTGAAGAAGGAAGAAAATGGAAACCACAAACAAGTAAATTTTCCATAGGAACAGACTCATATACAGTCTAATTCTGAAACTGACAAGGAATTTAAAACAAATATTCTAAATATCTTTTAGGAGTTACAGAAAAATTTAGAAAGAATGGGCGAACAAATGGAGAATAAATCAGCAAAGGTATGAAAACTATAAAAAACAAACCTAGGTGGAAATTCTAGAATTAAAAAATGCAATCCCTGAAAAAGAAGTATATATACATATAATGTGCTTAACAGCAGAATGAATGCTGTTGGACAAAGGATCAGTGGACTTAAAATCATATTAAAAAAATTATCTCTTGAAACACAGAGCAAAAGATTGAAAAATCAGAATACAAAGTGACTTGTAGGATAATGGCAAGTGGTTTAACTATGCTGTAATCACATCCCAGAAGAAGTGGGATTGGAGCAGGAAAAAAAATGTTTGAAGACATAATAGCTCTAAATTTTTCACATTTGATGAAAAATATCCACCCACTAATCCAAGAAGTTCAACAAACAACAAACAGGATAAAACTGGAAGAAAACAGAGCTAGGAATAATATAACCATACTGCTGAAAATCAAAGAAAAAGAACTTTCTAAAAGCAGCCAGAGGTGGGGCTTGCCCAGTGGTGTAGCGGTTAAGTTCGTGACTCTGCTTTGGCAGCCTGGGGTTGGCCAGTTTGGATCCCAGGCGCGGACCTACATACTGCTCGTCAAGCCATACTGTGGTGGTGTTCCACATGCAAAATAGAGGAAGATTGGCACAAATGTTAGCTCAGGGACAATCT
>NW_025793302.1:0-1898 GCF_021613505.1 Equus quagga | reverse complement strand
TGGGTTAAGGAGTCCAGTGCTGGGGAGGCAGAGCAGGTCTGTGGAGAAGCAGACGGGAGGACCCAGCCAGGCGAACGCCAGATTCAGCTAAAAGTGGTGTTGTTTTTGTAAAATGGATTGTTTTGTAAAATGGATAGAAACCAAGTGCACATGTCTAAAATATACTTATTTTGGAAAGGAAAGCTGTCGTCCAAAATCTGGTTAATATTATCGAAGGCTGTAACGTTGGGAAAGGGGAGGAAGAAGACAAAGGTGGGGAGAGGAGAAGCTTGAGGACTCCTCTCCTGACATGGCGGGAAGTCAGAAGAGGCCACCTCAGTCCTTACTTTGGTGATCGGAAAAATATAAGTTGGAGATATTTTTTAGGAACTTTAAGTAACCTGTAGTTGAATCCAGTCCGGAGGTCCCTGGCCCACATCGCTGGAGAAGATGAAACGGTCGTGCGGCCAGAGACACGAGCACACGAAACACAGACACGTACGAAGAGAAGTTCATAGAACGAAGTCGTGAGTACGAGACACGGAGCGCTCATGACCGTGAGGGTGGCGTCGACTCCACACCCTTCATCTCCTAAAGGAGACTCCACCTCCTGGGGAGGGAGGGACCAGGGACGAAGGGCGCCAAAGGGGGAACCGCATCTGCTGTAGCATCTTCCGGGGTCTCACCTGATGTCTCCTGGTGCTGAGGACTGAGTGCCGGGGCCCCGAAAGTGCTGCATAGACCGTAAACTGTGAAAGTTGTTTGTCATCGTGGAAGAATAGGGCCACGTGGCCGGATGGGTACGTCGATGAATGACGCTGTGATATTATTTGAGGGACTAGAAGGGACCCACCCCCCGACCATGTCCTCTCCAGGCTGACCCACCCGGCCCACCCCCCTCTCGGGGAACATCTCTCCTAGGAGGTGACTTTGGTGCTAGGAATTGCACCTTTAAGGTTTTAAGTTGTAAAGTAAATTGAGCAAACGCCCTTGAAGTGGTCAGAGGTGGAGGATTTGAAATATGTAGAGGCAGGAAGAGGAAAAAGACCCCTGTCATCCTCAGGGCACTTTTTTAAGGGCAAATTATCAAACGTTAGTGAAACATCTAAGAAGATGCGGGTAAATGAAGCATATGCTGTGTTAACGGGTGGGGAACAAACCACTGAGCAGAGAAGTCGATTCTTCTCAAACCGTCTACAGACAACGCAGCTCTGCATTAAACACCAGCGGATTTGGGGTTGTTTTGTTTTGTTTGAACTTGATGAGCTTCCTTGAAAATTTATATCAAAGAGCAAAGGACCGAGAATAGCTAAAACACTCCTGAAGAGCAAGCCTTCCTGACCCGGAACACATCAAGAATGAGTTCACGACTGGCATCCTTGGGCAAACAAAGGGACCCGTGGGACGGCGACGTGCGCGCGGGGACAGACCCAGGTGACACGGAGACGGGAAAGGGAGGGACTAACATGGCGCCAGGGCAATGGCGAGTCACGTGAAAAATCGCACCTGAAGCCCTTCCCTCACGGCACAGCCATCCGTCCTGACGGATTGAACACTCACATGTGCAAGGCAAACCCGGAAAACTGTTGGGAGACGGAGCCGGAGAAGGTCTGCCGGAGCTGTTCTGAGGGAGAGTTTCCTCAGCAGGCGAGGATCAGACTTGCAGAGGAGAGGGGACAGCTTGCATTGCTTGTGGATGCCTCAGGGCACTTTCCAACCCGGCAGAGACGCGAAGACCTAAGTCCAGTGCCAGGGAGAGATTTGCAGAGAGAGTTGTGGGAGCCCCGAGGAAGGACAGCTGCCTAAGAGATGAGCCGAGTGGGCTGAGCGGGCGCCCCAGGGAGGCAGGGGGCGCAGCAGTGCTCCCGGAGGGAAGGGCGTGCAGCAAAACACATGGTGTGAGGGGCGGTGTGAGGGAC
>NW_025793301.1:0-1998 GCF_021613505.1 Equus quagga | reverse complement strand
TTCTACAATGAGAGAACATATTTTACCACATATGAAACCCAGGTCCATAAACCCAGGACAACCCAGGGAGAGACCATGACAAGACGATTCGGAGAAGCACAAATACAAGATGCTAAGGAACCTAAGCAGCTCCGCAGAAGAAAGGCCAACTGGAAAAGCAAAAGGGTCTTGTCGCCAGGCAGGGAATTTTCCGAAGGGGGCGAGCTGAAGGCAGCAGCCCGCCTGGGAGGGGCCCAGCCGGCGCAGACGCAGAAAGAAGCCGCCTCTTTAGCGGAGAAGTCTCAGAGCAGTTTTTTCAAGCACGAAGGGCGGGGCAGGAAGGCGGCTGGGCGGCTGCACGGCGCAACACTGCCACCTGCAGACCAGAGGAACCCCACGCCACCAACCCCAGCGAAAATTCCATCTTTTCCGCGGTCGTTCCGCGCAAAGACCTGGAGCTCGTGGCTCAGGAAGGCCGGCGGGAGGGAGATGAGGACCACGGAAAGGAAGAGAAGCGGCCAGAGCGGCCCCGGCAACCGGACTGGGGCAACGCCACCTTCCCGCTCCCTGCCCGGGCCCCGGCTCCGGCCCCGGCCCGGAACCGTAGCCACAGCGGCAGGAAGTCCCTGTGCCCAGGAAGGAGGGTCCCGGGGGCGGGGCTGCGCCCCGACAGCCGGGCTCTGGGCCGGCGCGCGGGCGCCCCGAGAGGCGGCTGTCAGTCTCCCTGCCGGTGGCCGCTGGCGCTTGCCCTCCGGATCCTCTTGCGAACTGTGGACCGAGGATGGCCAGGTCCTGTCGCCCGACTGCCCCCCACCACCCCCCGTCACCGCCCCCTCCCCCCCACCGCCCTTGCCCCACGCGCGGGAGCTGGACCAATCCCCTGTCCTCCTCCTCCTGCCCACCCCCAGGCAGGGAATGCTCACTGGTGCCTGTCCCCTGGCATGGTTGATGCGGGGTCGGTGAGCCGAGGAGTCAAAAGAAAGATTTCTTAGACTCTCAAGATCTGGCAGTAGTGCTCTTTTATTTAGAGAATAGTGTGGAATAGCATGGGGACAGGACCCATGGGCAGTCAGAGCTCCTGCTGCTGCCCCCGCTGGCATGGGGACAGGACCCATGGGCAGGCAGAGCTGGTGTGTGGGGACAAGACCCACGGGCAGTCAGAGCTCCTGCTGCTGCCCCGAGGTGAGGGTTAGGGCTAATTTTCTAAGGCATGGGTACGTGACTTATTTTTACTGGAGAAAAGAAAAGATGATGTAAAAAGTCATTAAATGATTTCAGTGCAGATGGGGTCTGGTTATTGTGCGGTCATATAACTTTAGATACGAATCTGGCCATATAGATCGGCATGTAGGTGAGGATGCCCTGGGCTTCTCTCCCTGGGGCAGTCCTAATTCATACCATAAAAAAAGTCCACTGGGTCACATAGTTTGGCATGCAGGCCAGGTCACCTTGGGCTTCTCTGGCTGGGGCAGCCTTAATCCACATCATGGTCACTGTCCGCCTCTCATCCCTCGCTCCTCTGATCCCTCCCGGCGCCCTCGGGGCCCACGAGACTGACCCGGTCCACCGGAGCCTCTCCCTCCTCAAGGATGTTCTCCTCCTCCCCACCCGAGCATCCCCCAGCACCAGGTCATGCCCCGGGCATCAGGAAAGACCACGCCCCTCCTAGATCCTTGGTCGTCCAGCTCCCTCTCTCTAATGCCTCTGCACCCACAGCCTTCAGCCTCTTGGAAACCACTGGCCCACTGACCCCACAGATTTCCTCACCGTCCACTAGGCCCCTCCTTACCCAGCTTACCCAGGACTATAAACTGTCCCCCTCAAACACACGTCCTCTGCTCCTTGCTCCCTCCTCCCTACTCTCCTGGCAGTAACACCAAATGGACCAACCCTCTGCACCCTCCACATCTCTATCTTCTCTCTCCTCTACCTACAATAGCGTTCCACGCGCACTGGCAGCCACTCTTCTCATGGTGTTCAGTGATCATTGGGAAAAGAGAATAGATCACGTGGGAACTC
>NW_025793300.1:0-2384 GCF_021613505.1 Equus quagga | reverse complement strand
AGCCAGCTCACGACAGCCGGGCCGGTAGGTGCTGTTTGCTTATTCGGAAGATGAGGCGAGCGAGGCCCAGAAGGGAGAAGTCACCCGCTCAAGGTCACACAGCAGACAAGTGGCCAAGCCCAGAGGGCACCTGGGCCTCTCCAGCTTCGGGGGTGCACTCTGGGCCCGCAGCCTCTGTGGCCATTGCCGTCCCCGTGCCTGGCCCGGGCGGGCCCATCGCTCCTCGTCCAGTGCCGGGTTCAGTGCCCTCGGCAGCGTTTCATAGAGTGGGGGGCGTGTGTGGTAAAATGCAGCTCCCTGGGCCCCATCCCAGAACTGCCAGGCCAGAGTATTTGGGGGCGGGACCCGGGGATCCGCCTATTACCAATTTCCGGTGATTTTGCTATCCAGGGAAGAAATCACTGTGATGGAGTCACAGGCTCTGTGCTGAGGGCGCTCTGTCCGTGCGTGCATGTCATCCTCACAGCTGCTCTTAGCATCCCCATTTCACAGATGAGGAAACTGAGGCACAGAGAAATTAGGGGACGCCCCCCGCTCCAGGGCTGCATTGCTGGTAGTCACCAGAACCCAGACTCAAAGCCAGGTGTGTGGGCTCCAACTCCAGTGCTCTTCCGCCCACCTCCGGCTGCTCGTCAGCAGAGAAATGCAGACAAGGGTGTGTGTGTGTGTGTGTGTGTGTGTGTGTGTGTGTGTGTGTGTGGTGGGTGCAGGAAGCCCCGGCCCCCACAAGGTCACCCTGGCCTTTTCCGCTTTGCGTTGTTTACCAGGCACGGGCCCTGTGCGTTCCTGAACAGGAAGCACAGGGCAGGGGCCGTGCCAGGCACTGGGGGCAAGGCTGCGGGACGGGAGCCAGGAGTCCAAGCTGGTCACTGCCCTGAGCACCCGCGTGACCTCAGACAGACAGCTTCCCCGTCTGTGTATTGCGCAGGGTAGGCATTTGGCTTCTGGTTCTGGCCTCAGATAGACCTGCTTCCAGTTCAGGCTCAGTTGGTCACTGTCGGCTGTGTGACCTCGGGCTGAGCACTTCACCTCTCTGAGCCTCAGCTTCCCCCTCTGTGAAATGGGGCCAATAATAGTGCCCACCGCCCAGGGTTGTTGTTGGAGGCAAAATGCATATAAAGCGCCAGCACACAAGTCTCTCTGGTTAAGTCTTTACTTGGGGACAGACCATTTGCCAGATGATTCCGTGTGTGTGCGTGTCCTTCTTTTTTCAAAAAATCAACTCTTTGTTTTCCCGAGTTGTATGTTTTCTTTCACCCACCAAAGGCTGGCGGCCTGAGTCCTCCCACCGGCCTTCCTGAGATGGGTCCCAGAACCAAAACACACACTGCTTCCCCCGCGGCTCGCTGCATTTGCGTTTCCAGGGCTTGTCCAGATCCCCGGGGTCGTGTGCAGCCAAGATTGTCTTCCATTGTCTAGACCAGGGGGCTGGCAAACCTGTGCGGTGGGACAGAGGTAGCCTGGCGCCTGCTTTCCTGCATACTCTTTATTGGAACGCAGCCACATGCATTTATTGACGTGCTGCTCTCCTGCCACAGAAGCATGTTGGCTCCGGGCCAGGCCTGATGGACATTATGTGGTTCCTCACCGCTCTTGGCTCCGGCTGTTGTTTCCATTTCTCAGATGTGAACACTGAGGTCCTGAGAACGACGCCCCCCATTGACCCAGGACGCCCAGCCACTGAGCGGGGTAGCCAGGATGTGACCTCCAGCCTCATCACCTCCCACCCCAGCTTGTGCCTAACAGAGTGCGGAACTGGGCCTCGGAGAGGCAGATGGAACAGGGTAGCTGGCCCTGCTTTGGTGGTTTTAGGTAAAAAGTGCCAAGCAAGTCAGCAAAGAGAGATCCTGGATCGAGGAGCAGGGTTTTTCTCCTGATGCCCCTGCTTACCAGCTGTGTGGCCTGGAGCAGGTGACCCCAGCTCTCTGAGCCCCACTGAATGGGGTGGTTTCATAAAGGAGGGTCAGATGGGGTAATGGGGGGTTGGTGAGGACAAAATTTGATGCTGTGTGTGACACCCCTTAGCTCAGTGCCTGGCATACACACCAGCCTGCCTTCTCTTCTGCCCTCTGGACCCGTTCTGCATGCTTTTAAGTTGAGGCAGTGTCCAGAGCCCCAGCATTGTTATTTCTCTCATTATTTTCTTCCTCTCGCGGGGTTAGAATCTGGCACGTCTTCTTGCCTGGCTTCCCTCCAGAGTGGGTGGAGGTCTCTGATCCCCAGGGGCCCCGCCCGAGAGAAGTGTGGTCTCCCCTGTCTCCCAACTCCGCACGAGAGGGTCGCAGCGTGGTGTGGTGGGGTCAGGAGGCCTGGGGGGGAGGTGGTCCCCATGGCGACGGAATGTTTGGGGGCTTGTTCCCACAGGGAGGGTTGAAGGCTGATGG